>NW_028318515.1:6837282-7138369 GCF_062004578.1 Staurois parvus
AGTATATTTTGGACAACATTTTTTAAATTAGTATCAGTGTTAGGTAGTGTCAGTGTGTTTTAGATAGGATAAAACCCCTCCAAAATGCTGACTATTGATTCTGGGCTGTACTACGTGTACACACAAAAACTAACATACACATACAGTATGTGGTATCATTGCGATCATCAGGAGCAGAAGAATTTATTTTGGGTTGTTTTTTGGTGGCAGCTTATGGTAGTAGCAGAAAACATATAGCCAAAGAAAGTCCAGTTTGTCCTGAAAAAAAAAGCAAGCTATAGTCCCCCTGAATGCACAAAGTATGATGATATGTACGGTTTTACTAACACATGTCGAAGTTGCAAAACAATGAACATGTTGTTTTACCCTCAGTCACTAAGGGGTTAAAACCCTCAACTTTATACTAATTGATCAGTGGGAAAACAGTTTAATAAGATAGCATATATGCATGATCTAATGTCTATGCAATACCAGACTGTGTTTCTTAAACTTTTAATAAAATGTCAAAGCAAAGGTCCCAAAAACACTTTAAAGGCACAGCCCCACATTCCAGAGGTAAGGCTGCTTTTATCTTGAAATAAATTATGGTGCTGACTTATGCACACTATATAAGGTTTTTAACTTTAGCAGCAATTTTAGAGGCAGTGACATAGCAGATTTTATCATGAAACAAAAACTAGAGTGTATTATTTCTGAGATAAAAAACAGAAATATTGCACTGCATGCACACTATATCAGCCATTTACTAGGAAACAACTCCAGAGGCAGAAACTGGTCAGGTTATAGCCAAAATTAAAACCTGGAGTATATACATTTGGAAACAGATGAAAGAAATATTATACAGACTCCATGCACACTATGTCAGCCTATTTACCAAGATGCAATTTCAGAGGCATAGACTGGGCAGTTTTTATCAGAAACTAAAAACTAAAGTGTATTATTTTGTGACAAAAGCCAGAAATATTGTATAGACTCCATGCACACTAATAATCACTATCCCCTTCATTTTTTCATTTTAAAAGAGAAGCACGGCCAAAGCTATTTTGACTATACTTCTCCTGTAGGTCAGTTTTCAGCCAACAGCAGGCTAAAGCCCACTGATGGCAAACATCACTCAGCTGGTCCAGGCTCTGGAAAGAGCCTGACTTTACAGTCAAGAACCACCAAGATGCCTGAACCAGCAGCCAGATCAGCCTTTGAGCAAGCTCCTGAGTGCCTGAGCCAGCCGCTCCTGTCCCTTCTGCAGCTCGGTGCTCCAGTGAACCCTGGAGGGGCAGAGCAGAGAGCCGGTGACTGTCAGCTCATTGAAGTCTGAGAACTGAGCTGTCAATGGTCTTCGATCACTCAGTTCTCAGTCTTAGAAGTGGCAGGGGCCAGATGCAGCATCAGATCGATGCTGCATTTACCTACAGTGAGTGTAAATTTTTTCCCCAGAAACCAAAACTTCTCTTTTAATGGATTATTTTATAATTCTTATATTTATGCTTGAGTTTAAATCAGTGCTTATGAATGTTGTGATGATATTTATATTTTAAATGTTTGTATATACTGTATATATATATATATATATATATACTGTATATACACACACACAGTGTGTGTATATATATATATATATATATATATATATAGATATATATACATATTGATGCTCTGCAGCTTTAAATAAACCAATATAGGAATTTATATATGTTTATGTCTGTTTTGTAGCTCTAAAAATGGTGACGTCTTTGGCCTCCAAAACTCAGTGGTTTTTCTATGTTGTCACTTGTGAAACAATACTGATATTAAATGATTGTGGACTACTGTCAGACTGTTTTTCTTGGAGCTTACATTCGATTTTATCTATACACACAATTCAGCCTTTTTACTATACCACAGTTTCAAAGGACACACAAAAAGTTTTTTTTATCAACAAATCAAAATTAGAGTGTACTATTTCACAGTAGAAAGCAACAAAAATTGCACAGACTCAATAATCAATATGTTAGTGGCTTTAGTAGGAAACAATTTTAGAAGGAAAGAAAAGGCAGGTTTTAATCAAAAGATCAAACTTAGAGTGTATTATTTCACATAAAAAAGCAGATGCATTTTACAGACACTAAGCATCTATGTAAGCTATTTATTAGTCCACAATTTCAGAGAGAAAGACCAGGCAGATTTGAACTAGACTGCAGTCTCAAAGGGGGACACCAGTTTTAATCAATAAGTTAAAATTAAAATGTACTATTTCACAGTAGAAAGCCATAAAAATTGCACTAACTCAATAATCGTTATGTAAGCAGTTTTAGCAAGCCAAAGTTTTAGAGGGAGACACCCGGTAGCTTTTGAGCAAAAAAAATCAAAATTAGATTGTATTTTTTCAAGGAAAAGTCACAAAAAGTGTACAGACTCAATGCATACTATACAAGCAGCTTTTGTAGCCCTTGTTTTCTGAGGGAGACATCAGGCAGGTTTTTTTTTTTTCATCAAAATTAGACACAAGGTGACACACATGGGTTAAAATGCAAATTAGAGGTTAATGTCCCACATCTGTGGCTTTTTAAATTGCAATTAGTGCCAGTGTATAAATAGTCAATGAGTTCGTTAGCTCTTACATGGAAGCACTGACTGGGCTAGATACTGAGCCGTGGGGATCAGAAAAAAACTGTCAAAAGTCCTGCGTAACAAGGTAATGGAACTTTATAAAGATGGAAAAGGACATAAAAAGATGTCCAAAGCCTTGAATATGCCAATCAGTACTGATAAATCACCTATTAAGAAGTGGAAAGTTTGGGGATCTCTTGATACTAAGCCAAGGTCAGGCAGACCAAGAAAGATTGCAGCCATTACTGACAGAAGAATTGTCTGGGATTCAAAGAAAAACCCACAGGCAACCTCAAAAGAAATACAGGCTGCTCTGGAGAAAGATAGTGTGGTTGTTTTAAAGGAGTACAATACGGTGATACTTGAACAAAAATGAGCTGTTTGGTCGAGGTGCCAGAAAGAAGCTTTTACTGCACCAATGCCACAAAAAAGCCCAGTTACAATATGCCTGACAACACCTTGACATGCCTAACCAGGCCTTTTTGTGTCATTGATGCAGTAAAGGCTTTTTTCTGGCACCTTGACCATACAGCTCATTTTTTTCAAGTGTCATCATACTGTGCTCCTACAAAACAACCACACAATTCATCTGGCAGTTGTGGCTGAAATCTTTCTTGTTCTACCTGTACTTGGCTTGGTATCAAGAGGTCCCTGAATTTTCTACTTCTTAGTGGAAGTAATGACTGGCATATTCAAGGCTTTGGACATCTTTTTATGTCCTTTTCCATCTTTATAAAGTTCCATTACCTTGTTACGCAGGACTTTTGACAGTTCTTTTCTGATCCCCATGGCTCAGTATCTAGTCTAGTCAGTACTTCCATGTAAGAGCTAACAAACTCATTGACTATTTATACACTGACACTAATTGCAATTTAAAAAGCCACAGATGTGGGACATTAACCTCTGATTGGCATTTTAACCCGAGTGTGTCACCTTGTGTGTCTGTACCAAGGCCAAACATTCCAGGGTATGTAAACTTTTGACCATGGCCATTTGTGTGATTTCTGTTATCATTATGATTTAAAAAAGGAGCCAAACAACTATTTGATAATATTTGGCTTCATATGATCATCATCCTTCAATAAAAGAACATTTTTGGCATGATCAGTCATATTTTCAATATCAATGCCAAAATGTCACAATTTCTGCAAGGGTTTACAAACTTTTGAGCACAACTGTACATATTGCACAAATTACAAGAATTATTTGTGATGGTTGTGTGAATACTTCAGACATTTGCACAATGGAGTTTTTATAAATAGGCCCCTATTTTAGCAGATTTAATAGGTCACAGTTTCAAAGGGAGGCACCAGGCAGCTTTTAGTCAAGAAATCAAAATTAGAGTGTACTATTTAATAAACAAAGAATCCACAAATATTGTATAGTCTCCATGCACATTATGTAAGAAGCTTTTGTAGTTTCAGAAGGAAACACCAGGCAGGTTTTGTTCTAGAAGTCAAAATTAGTATGTGTTACTTCACAGACAATATGCACTAAAATTGTACAGACTGAACATTATGTAGGTGTTTTTGTGTGCTTCAGTTTCAAAGTGAGAACTAGGCAAGATGTTGTATGAAATAAAAATTGGAAAACAAGCTCAGCCAGTAGCCTAACCCTGACACCCGATAGTACATTTGGTCCTCACATCACATTTACAGGTGCAGAACCTGCTTGACCCCACTTGCTTTAGGCCAGCAGACAGCATGAATACAGAGAATTGCCTAACCTTTTTAGCATTGGCAATATGGGGATTGAAGATGTGGTGTATTGGTGCACACAACAAAGTGGTGATTTGGTACAATAAAATATACCGCACATGAAAGCAATGATGTGCTGCAAACAATTTGATTGTGTCAGAAACAGGATCATGCTGCTAACCCGAAAATTTAAAGAAACTCTAACAATATATTAGAATAAAATATAACGCCCTCAAAATAAATAAATGATAAACACCAATCACCAATCCACCTATTTGTTACCCTAACTAAAGTAAGTTAAGAATTAAAAAAAATGTAGCCAACAAACATACTGGGTAGCCCACTACACTGCAATTTAGTAATGATGGTAATGGTAATGTCTGTATAATACAGAACTGGGTAAATAGCAGCTAGAGTTCAGCAGCCAGAGTATAGTAGCAACTACTGTATTTCTCTCTGCAAACACTTTTTAAGGTTTTTTGCTCCAGGTCTCTCCAATGCACACTGACTCTGTATATGACTGACTATAATTATTGCACTGTTCAGCAGCGCTGTATAGTATAGTAGCAACTATCTTTCCATGCAAACACTATGTGATCACTCTGTATCTACTCCAAGTTTCCAACACCTTCTGACTTTGTATATGACTGAATGTAAATACAGATTTTATAGTATAGCAACAGCTATCTCTCGCTGCACACACTCTGTGATCCTATTTACTGCAGGTCTCCTCAACACATACTGAGAAAATGCTGCTGAAAACCCTGTCTTTTATAGGGAGGGAGCTAGAAAATAAGAAACCTTCCAACCTGTTAACCACCTGACCACAGTTCAGAGGTCAGGATGGCTGCATTCAGTTGACATTTTCCCGGTCGTGGTTGAGCTTAACCCACAGCTCAACCCTAGAAACTACTAGTCAACAAATGATCTGCAGTTCCCCCCCAATAAAAATCTGCTGATCCTTAATGGCTATTTATTTTGATGGGTTTCAGCACCAATGTCTATAGACATGAACTCCTTTACAATCTGTATAAAATACAGTTGTAAAGTTGTAAAACAACAACATTTAGTATTAGTAATGGCTAAGATAATCATTTTTGAAACCTCCTCTGTGACCAAGCCCCGCTGGCCGGGTCAAAATGCGTCAGAGGGCATGGGCAGAGCGACGGCTGAGGCCATCTTCACATAGGACTCCACAAGTGGTTAGAGTGGTGTCCTTTCTCAAATTGCTCCCACATGACTGGAGACATTTGAGGACACCTCTCCCTTTCATACCGGTGAGGTGATTATTGAGCTCCAGCTTGGAGCAGCGCCATCACGTTATACACACCAGCTCACTTTTGAAACATAATTGCAAATTGACATGTTTATTTTCAAAACTTTTATTTCAAAGAATCTGGTAATAGATTGGCAGTAAAGATTTTGTTTGTATTGGGTCAAAAATATACATTCAAAACCTAGTAGTTAGACATCCTCAGTCAAAGCACCTTATGTTAAAAGTAATATCCATGGCAGATTTTTTGGTTCATCAGAGTACTGGTCAACTGATATGACAGGAGACTGAGGCTCTGCTAAAATGCGTATTTATTTATGTCTATGATAAAATGCTCCACAAGGATATACCTGTGCAATATCATATTATAAATGTAATGCCTTTTATTTTTTTATGCATGTTCTGCTGCTTTTGTTTAAGTTATTTTCCTTTTTGTTTTAATTTTTTTCTGTTTTTCATAGTTACACAGTCTAGAGGGGCCCTTGAAAACTTCCAGAGGTTTTCGGCACCATCAACATATCTACCTGTAAACTATCGAATAACTACAGCAGAAACTGCTTTTCTCATGAAAGAGAACAACCAGGATTTTATGAGGAATTCTAGCTTGCAATCAAGGGTAGAGTCTTTCTTCATTCATAAATCACGAAGAACTCCAATATTGAATGCTAGCTATGGACCTTTCTTTGCAGAGCGGGACATTTCAGAAGAACTTCTGTTGTCCTCTCGGGTATTTGCATCCGACAAGTTCACTTTTAACTGGAAACTGAAAACTTATCTAATCAACGATAAAGTATATCCCAACAAACCAAAAGTCCAGGTTCTGTTCTATATTGCTGGCAGAGACTGGGATGATTATAGTGATACAGAAAGGCTTCCATGTCTAAAGTTGTTTGCCTTTCGAGAAACCAGAGAGGCAAAGGGGAGCTGCAGGTTGCAAGGAATTCTGGGATTATGTGTAGCAGAACTTGAATTCCAGCCCTCCTGGTTTACCTCACCCCCTGTTGTTACGGGTCGTAAGAGAAACCAAGAGCAGTCTGATGGTATTCCAGTGGAACTTTACTATAGCATACATTCAGAAGAAGCAGAATGCACAGCTGAGGAAGCAAGGAAGGGAAATTCCATCCGCCCTGGTAGAGACCAAGGGGAAGATTCCGTTTCACACCTCCAGAGGATTGCCACTATAACAATATATCGTAACCCAGAAAATTCTCAGCTTACAGAGCTTAGGTTGGACAGCAATGTTGCTCTCTGGCTACCATCAAAGCCTACAAAACAAGGGGAAACCTTACATGTATATGTCACAGTTGCTAACAATTCAACACTGGATCAGTTTACACTAAGGTATAGTATCTATATTCTATATTAACATATAAAACATAAATCTGTTTGGTGGAAATGCTTATAAAGTGCCATGCAACTAGTGATACCATCAATATCCTCCTATATTGGCTCACAATGTTTTGTTGCAGTGGTAGAATATTCTGCTAACTTCTGTAAAGAGAATGAATGGTGGTAGCAATCAGATTCAGAAATCATGAAAATCTGTTTATTCAGTTAAAGATCATCTATTTTTTTTTTGCTCATACAGAGGCAGTGTGAAGGTATGAGTACAAGGCTTGCTTCGGGAGGTTTTTCTGCTGTTCATGAAAATAGAAAAGTAGAAAACATTCATAAATGTATAATACTTGCTTCTCTCTAATTAGACCATATGGAATGATCATTGTTAGCTAGAGTAACCTTCCAGAGTAGCCTAATGTAAGAGAAATGTTATTTGCTAGCTATTATTATTAATAAAATTTCATGAGGTTTTGGACAATATTTTGAATCAGGGCTCTGTAGAATTCAGCTTTTCTTCCATCATCATATTGCATTTTCTGATTTAAAAGCATTTATTAAAATTCCTAATAGCGGAATTACATGCATTTACAATGATAACAGAATTTGACTTTTTCAAAACACACAGATAACTAATACTAATTTTTTTTTAATAATTAATTGATTTTATGGCAGATATAGTTGTTTATTTGGTGGCATACATAATTGCATTCATAAATAAATGCTAAGTACATTGGTTTTGTCACAGTTTGAGCATAAGCCCTTTATGTGGAGTGCATGTATTTATACACTTGGATGAAGGTGGTTTAAACATCTTTTTTATTGGAAATCTATTCACTCTGTTGCCATTTGCCCCTAAACGAAAGTCCTACTGGAAGATGTCTCTAAAAATTAATTCAGAATTGTCTGTGTTCAAAGCAATTTGACTATAAATTCCAGTTATTTGTCAGGTATAGATTGATAAATACTGTTTCCAATTACCAGATAATTAATTTATTAACTACTAAATTCTGTACATACCTCAGCAATGTGTTTGATATACCAAGGATTGTGAGACAATGCTATACTTAATTCTCTGTTAAACTAGTTTAACAGAGAAATGTCCCTAGACAGTACTTTTTGTGTTGGTTTGAAACTATGCATTTGTAAGAACATGATAAAATTGTTTGCATTGGCAAAAATCAGATAATTATGAGAAACAATAATTCCCTTGCTTTCCTTATTTCCTTGAATTACTTAATAATGCAATGAAGGTCAAACAAGCAATTAAAAGGCAAAGCAGAGGTAGACATTAGTACAACACTGGAAGGGTAGATTACTAAAATGCTCTGATACTATCTCAGACAAAGGTTTGCATTAAAAAAGAGTAAATCCAAACCTTGTTTTGTTGTCCCCCATGCTAGCCACAAATTGCAAGAAGATACACAGGAAAGGAACATCAAAGGTTTTCAATTTGCAAGGCAAGATTTCAATTAAAAGATCCTGACAAGCATAGGGAAATACCCTTTAGTTTACTTAAGCATTCATTCACAAACCATATTATGATTTTTAAAATCAGTTATGTAATTACCTGATATTGATCTTTGTATTGAATTTGAACATGTCTGCAAAAATCAGAAATGCCTAGTATGTTAGATGATGGTTGTGTGGATGAGTGCATAGGTATGTTATCACAATGGTTTTCACAAGTGTGGTGAAGTTGTTTAGCAAATAAAAGATAATGAACAGGCTGAGAAGCAATAAAGAGTCTGCAGAACTGAAGTATCTTATGAAGATCACCCTTCTGGTGGTCATTGACCAAACCCGTTCAGAGGTAGCAAAGCAGAATATATACCATTCTATGGCTGTGAGCTCTGATCAGTGTGTTCTGGCATGGGGCAGTACCCCTGTCAGAACACAATAGCTCAGCAGGGGAGATTGCCACACTAACATCACTTACTTTGGCAGGCCATAGACTGGCCGTTTATCGGCTGAATTTTCGGCCGATAAAGGAAAAAATCGGTCGGCCTCGTTGCCGATGATGCCACCAATGTCCTCGAAAAATGGCCGTTTTTCGTGGATTTTCCAGCAGGACCAATAAAAATAAATGTAAAGATCCACGAAAAACGGCCGACTAGCTGGCACCACTAACAGCGTAAATATCTGCTAATTTTTCATGCGGACGAAAATTCAGCCGATAAATGACCCGTCTATGGCCTGCATAAGTATGGTGACTACTCAGGTTTTTTCGTTCAGACCTCTGGATTGAATTAAAAATTTAAAAAAAGACTCCCGCGTGTACGCTGCATTAACATTTCCAATTCAAGCATTTATGATAAGGTCACAAAATGATTGAAGCACCGTTATCTGAACAAACCTTTTTTATAATGACTTAGGGTGTTTTTGATTATTGCAATGCCGCAGATATGCTATACCAGGCGACCAGTATATTTTGTTGTTTGTTCCTACTTTGCTTTGGGTACATTAAGCATCATTTGGTGTATTTGCCTGCATCCACTATTGACACCTATAAGTAGTTTAGAAAGAGGAAGGACAGTCATCAATATTCACTGGGGTTGATTACTAAAGACAAATTAGGTTATTCATTTTTCAAGGGAAGTTGCAGTTTGCAAGGATATTTTCCCCAGAGGTTATTGAATAACATAAAGCTCTACCGATTTCCATAATCCAATCATGTTCAAGAAAACGTGCTGTTTTTTATATTCCTTGACATGATTCTTTGACTTTTTTTTTGCAAAGTGAACAGTCATCAAATTCACTAAACTCTGGGGAAAATTTAGTTGTAACAACTTCCCTTCCAAAGTGAACAGCTTATTTGCCTTTAGTAAATCAACCCCACTGTTTCAATTGACTTATATGTGTGTGACATATTTAGTTGCAGTTGCTTAGATGCAGACAGTGATTGGTGCTGCCTTTAGAAAGAGAAAATGCTTCTACTCTATTCTTGGTACTGAATAATGAGGGTTCCCACTGAAAACAATAACAAATGCCCTTTGATATGAGTTGTTTTACATTCTCTGGTTGCTTAAAGTATATGTTAATCCCAAAACATTTTATTTTTCATCTTTGGATATAGGTGAAAGATTTGTCAAGTTTTACTGGTATCCACGGCTCTATTAGAAGGATTTACTCTCACTTTGTGGTACAATCTTGTCAGCAGCACATAAAGTAAAAGTAAATACTAATAATGAAGCCCAAGATAACAGTAAAAACCTGACAAGGTCTCACTTTGATTTTTATTAATGTGTTCTGTTCCCCAGGGGGCAAAGACCATGTACAGTGCCAGCTAAATGACAGGCTGGTAAACAAACCAACCAGGGGTTCCTGGGTGAGGTGAATTCTATGATGACAAGAAGTGCCTGTCCTTTTTGCCAGCCTTAAAGGATAAGTTCACCTTAGGGAACATGCGACATGTTCCACCTGTTTTTAGGGTGGAACATGTAACATGTTTCCATAACCGCAGCCACTCCCCCCTCCCTCTGACAGAGAAGTCTCCCCGTACTATCTGTCAAATTTGAAAACAGCGTGGCCATGCGGGGCTCCACCCACATGGCTGCATCATTCATTCACGGACTTCCATGAATGAATGAACTGCAAGCCTTAGTGACTGTTAGGTTCTAGTTATCAATTAACTACCATGGCAACGAAGGGCCATTGAAAAATGCTACCTGTCTACTGTAAACACTGGCTGAGTTATGCCAGAAGTCACACAACACCTCTGCTAATTGTATTATAACATTCACTAGTCACTTTGGAGACTTTGTTTGAAGGAGTTACTTGGCCAGTGTATGAGAGAGCTGAGTGTGCATGAGGAGAATGTTGAAGCTTCCTGGACCTAAAGCTGGGAAACAACTGTACTGGGAAAGAATGTGTTTTAGCAAGCACTCTGTCTTGGCCTGCAAGGTGGTCAGCACATTGTAGGCTGCCCAGAGGGCTGTCATGAAGAGAGGATAATAATGCCAAAGAAGAACAAGAGAGAGCCTCATGTTGTGGATCTGAACATTGTCCCTGGAGTGCTTGTAAACAATCCAGCTAGGGGTTTATGGGTGACACCATGCTAAACAAAAATAATTGCCACCATATTTGGTCGATGACATCACCCAGGATCTCCTGGCTGGTTTGTTTACACACTGCCCAAATAAGACAAGTTTAGTGGTTCATTGAACTGTGAACAGGCTGGGTTTAGGTCAAACTCATGTTTGACCTGGTCCTGAGGCTCATCCCTTCTGAGCACTTGCAGTGCAAGTATTTTGTTGCTTCTGCTTTATTCTTTCTGAGGATATAGGTTTTCTCCACCTCTTCTGATGTCCTGCTGCTTCATCTTCATTATCCCACAAAGTATCAGATCACTAGTCATCATTGGGCAGCGCTGGCATCAAGAAGTAGATCCCCGCTCCTCTACCAAGATTGCCATTTATACACAGATCCACAGTGTTAAACAAAGCATGATGAATTAGTGCTAAGGGGGAAAAATCAGATGAAGGGAGCCAAGGGGCAATACTGGTGACTAACCCTTTGCTTATAGCTTGCTTTTTTAATTGTATCTTCCTTAGTACAGGTCTTCTTTAATGTTGATTCATATTTTATGTCTGTTGTTAGATTTTTACTGATAAGATATGGGTAGTGTTTGGCTATTCTTCTCTAGAAGATTTTTTATGACTTTTTCTTATACCAATTCAAAAAAGCTGTTAAAGTTTCACCACCATGTTTTACCGCTTTTTGATTTCACCGAAGTATACTGTCAACATCTCTTTATTAGGTAGATTTTACAATTTTGTTCTGCTTTTTTCATAATAGAGCCTGTTTTAAAGGGAAGATAAATGCATTATATGATAGTTTCCCCTTTTCAACAATTGGTTTGATGCTTTTCCCCCGACCACTGCTTGCATTATCAATAAACTTAGCTCCCCTACTCTCATTTGTTGTACTTTGCATGATTTTGTTCACTTGCTCTGACCTCACAAATCCTTTAATTCCAATGGAAATCTTCCCAACGAATATATAGACACGTTCACAAAATCACTAGTTGCGATAGATATTCATGGTCACACAATCACTGCCATGTACATTTACCAAACATTTACTGGTAAGATATTCTCCTGCCTATAAGTTAAAGCCTATCTCTGAACAAATTAATCCTCCCTCTTTCTCTCCAACCTATTTACAACATTAAAAAACTTTTTAAAAACTCTTCCAACTACATATTGCATTTACGTGAATCTGTCACCACCTGGCCTTCTGTGGAACCCTTTCCAGAAGTGGTGACCATTGCTCCATCACTGCAGATTGAGCCTACTGTCAAGTGGTCTTGTTGCTGCCCCTCGGCATGAGATAATCTTGCTGCAGCTGGGGTCTTCAGGACCCTTAAAAATGATGTTGATGGAGAGTCAATGAGAAGAGTCCAGGCAGATGGATAACACAGTAGTTCAGAAAATAAAAGGCTCTATGCCCAGTGTTTCATGTGAATATGGATTCAGGTGGGTATTTGGACTGATTAGGCAGTGTTTGTTTTGAGGGGAGGAGTGTATTAGCATAGAGATCAACTTTAGAATAGTGTTGTTCTGGAGGATTTCCAGAAGATTAATGCTCCTGCATATGCTCCTGCTTTATAAATAACACCCTAGATATATTTTCAATATTTCATCCCTGATGTGCTGCCCTTTCTTTATTGAGTAGAAGTTGGAAAGTACTCATAAGGAGGAATAATTTTTTCCCCACTTTTTCAGCCATCCTACTGTTTTGCTTTCTTTTTTACATATGCTTGCATAGCTTTTTTACATTGGCACTTTACATGCTATACTGGCCAAAAAAGATACATTTTTAGCCACAAAGAAGGATAACTTGTGACTGTATTTGAATTGAAAAATATGTTACCTTTATAAATATATAATACATCTGCAATTTCTGCCAGCAATTCTGACATTGAGAAAAAGTTCATTAATTTTCTTGTTCGCCCAGCTAAAATACTATATATTTAAAAGAAATGGAAAAACACAATTGTACAGCATATTTTAATTATAATGCTTGTGCTCGGATCAGTGCCAGCTACCCCATTTAATTAGGTGGTAGTAATTTGACTTTTTTTGCTGCAAAAGAATATCTTGTTAACGTCTTAAAGTCTTAATGAGATTTCATCACACAACTTGTAAGTTCTGAGAAATGTAAATAGGGTGTATCTACTGCAGAGTATAAATCTAGAGGGAGCTGCATTAGTTAAAAGATTTCTCCTTCTCTTCTGCAAGACATGTCCCAGAGGATTACTGCAGTTAAAGTGTTTATAACTCAGCGCACTGAGAATTAAACTAATGGGCAATGATTTGGAGCAAATGAGACCTTAGAGATGTAAAACATTCACACAGTTCATCCATGATAAAAACACTTATATTTATAACATCTTATATGTTTGAGTACAGGTCATGAATGAAGTGGGAACATGACCTAAAACTGTAACTGTCATAATAGGTTTACGGGGACAGCTTTTTGAAAAAATGTATTTGCTTAGTGACAACAGTCTTCTCTTTGTGCTCTTCTCCTAGTGCTGAACAATACAAACACCACAGAGTTTCACATATTATTATCCTTGTGTGCAGTTCATGAACAAATACAGAAATTGAGGCTTTTCTCCTGCTCCAATGACCCTAGCCTTAGTAATGTAATGACTCACCGTTGGCAAGCATGTTATAGCGATATGTTTTATGCTAGGTCACACCACCAGCTGTATTACTACTGTAATGATCATTAGACCTTGCATACATGGGCAGTACTGGTTTAGCAGATTATTATTGGGGAAATTTACAAAACATTATATATGTGAATGTTACATGATACATTGTACACGATACACTATATATATATATATATATATATATATATATATATATAGATAGATAGATATATAAAATAGTAATTTGTTTAATATTTTAATGTTATAACTGCATCAGACAATTACAGTGTTAAACAGAGGCACACTGTCACCTATTTAATAAATTAAGGATTTAGCTTGCATGTGGTCACTATGTCATAGCTGACAAAGTGATCACATGTTTGAGAACAACTCTGATTGTTGTCTGCTAGCAGTTAAAGGGATACGGTTTATATTGCATCCCTCAGCAGATGTTTTGCTATAGAATGTGAGTAGTAACAGGTTAAAGGATAACTCTTTGAAAAATAATGTATTCTAATAACTTTGTGTAGTTTAAGAAAAACTGAACTCTGGAAACTGTGCTAAAAAAGGCAGGTGGGGGGCAGAGGAATGGTCAGCAGTGTTGCTTGGGTATTTTTACATTAGGGCTGCTCTCTTGGTAGAGGCAGGGCTTTACTTCCTCTTGTCAGAGTTTCCAGGTAAGAGAACAGTGAGAAGTAAATTTACCAAATTTCACTCAAAAATCTGCTAAGACTAGCAGTCAGTGGCAGCAATGTCTGAGATTTGACACTGTATTTTTACAGCTATAGAGCTGGAGACACAGGTGTGCCTAGGCACATCTATATACAAGGAAGTACATTGCTAGTTTTAAGGAGGAATGCCAAAATTATATTTTCCAGATGCCTTAATTTTATTTCTCAGTATTTACATGCAGCCTACGCTGCTCAGCAAAAGTGTTAGTGATGGGTTTGTGAATAGGGTGCTTGAACCAATACTCATCATTTTAGTAGAACAGAAAGACCTAACAACAATTGGGTTTTAGACATTTACTTGTCCCTTCTCAAAAACTTAGCTGCTAAACACTGTGCCTTTTCCTTTCCCATTCAGGCAGCTGTCAATCAGCATCACGCAGACATATCTATTTATAAATTTTTTCACACACGCGTCACACAGATTTTACCCAGGGTTTACATTTTTTCTGTTGAATTATTTTTTTTTAAAAGTATTAATCCTGGGTGAAAATTGTGTGAATATTGTGTGAAAACATTTATAACTAGACCTCGTAGTCTCCTCTCCTTTATTGATCAAATGTATCTTGAACATAAGATAGAAAAGTATACAAAAGTGATACAAAAATATACAGTATATATGAAGGGGGTTTGTTCCCTTTTGAGGGGCACTTCATCTACGTGGGTTGATGCTGCAAAATCCTGTGTATTTTGGTCTGATGGTCAAACTTCAAGCTATCATTTTTATGGAGTTTGCACACAAATAAAAATTGCACGCACACACACACTGACAATAACTATATTAGACTAGCAAAAGGATTAAATTGTCTGAATTACAACAGATATGCTTTTCATGTCAATGTTTACACTAAAGAGCCATCAATGATTTGAGCTATGTTTATGTGGGTGATATCAATGATCAATTTACAATGCTGTGGGTCTTTATACATAAAAAAAAAATTCTTTAATTCACAAACATTTTTTTTTTACTTTGCATTTTTTACCTCTTTGGTTGTAAATCTCTTGTAGGGTACAGTATGTTCTAAGACTAAGCCATTATTGGTTTCTTGTAGCATTGGGAGATGGAATTTTTGCACCCAACTCCTTTTATTATTTTTCTGTTAGTTAATATTGAGCATATAAACATATACAGTTGTGGCCAAAATTATTCAACCCCCACTGAAATTGAGTGTTTTGGCCAGTTTGACATTGCTTTTGATCATTCAGTCATCTTGCTTACATTTACATTAAAGAGGCACTTGTAGGTCAGACAAATATAACATAACAGTTATAATGAAATAACCACAAATGTCTTTTCTGTGCTCACAGCATTATCAGTTTTATTCAACCCCCAAGTGACATTCAATCTTAGTACTTAGTACAGCATCCTTTTACAGTTATAACAGCTTTTAAACGTGAAGCATAGCTTGACACAAGTGTCTTGCAGCGATCTACGGGTATCTTCGCCCATTCTTCATGGGCAAAGGCCTCCAGTTCAGTCACATTCTTAGGCTTGCGCACTGCAACTGCTTTCTTTAAGTCCCACCAGAGGTTCTCAATCGGATTTAAGTCTGGTGACTGCGATGGCCACTCCAAAATGTTCCAGCCTTTCCTCTGCAACCATGCTCTAGTGGACTTGGAGGTATGCTTGGGATCATTGTCCTGTTGAAAGGTCCAACGTCTCCCAAGCCTCAGGTGTGTGACGGACTGCATCACGTTTCCATCCAATATCTCCTGGTACTGAAGAGAATTCATGGTACCTTGCACACGCTGAAGCTTCCCTGTACCTGCAGAAGCAAAACAGCCCCAAAGCATGATTGACCCTCCACCATGCTTCACAGTAGGCAAGGTGTTCTTTTCATCATAGGCCTTGTTCTTCCTCCTCCAAACATAGCGTTGATCCATGGGCCCAAACAGTTCTAATTTTGTTTCATCAGTCCACAGAACACTATCCCACAACTTTTGTGGTTTGTCCACATGGCTTTTGGCATACTGCAGTCGACTCTTCTTATTCTTTGGAGACAGCAAGGGGGTACGCCTGGGAGTTCTGGCACGGAGGCCTTCATTACGCAGTGTGCGTCTTATTGTCTGGGCTGAAACTTCTGTACCCACATCTGACAAATCTTTTCTCAGTTCCTCAGCAGTCACACGGGGACTTCTCTCCACTCTACGCTTCAGGTAGCGCACAGCAGTCGAAGTCAGCATCTTCTTTCTGCCACGACCAGGTAGCGTTTCAACAGTGCCCTTTGCCTTGAATTTGCGAATGATGCTTCCTAAGGTGTCTCTTGGTATGTTTAACATCTTTGCAATCTTCTTATAGCCATTGCCCTTCCTGTGAAGAGAAATCACCTCTTCTCTTGTCTTCCTGGACCATTCTCTTGCCTTCACCATGTTTGTAACCACACCAGTAAATGTCTAGAAGGAGCTGAGTATCACAGTCATTTTAAAGCTGCCTAATTGGTGCTTATTATGCTTGATTGCTGCTCGGTGACATCCACAGGTGTTTTCAATACCTGATGGAAAGCACCTGTATGAACCTCTGTTCTTCAGAGTGGTAGTCTTTAAGGGGTTGAATAATTGTGGCAATGAAGAAACCACATAAGAACCATTTACTACTGTATTACATAAACAATTGATGTCATTTTAGTTGCATTTGGGTAGTTACAACGTCCTTGTAGGATTTGATTCTGAATACAATTCCAAATGTACACTATAGTCCCTAAACCCCTTTACAGCATTGGGGGTTGAATAATTTTGGCCACAACTGTACACATATGCATACACAGCTTGCAAATAGTTAAGGTGTATGTAAATTATTATTATTTTTAGCTTGCAGTAGACTAGGGAAGGGTTAGAATGTCTGTCCATTTAAAAAAAAAGATTTATTGGATATTTGAACATAATTACACATAAAAAGTATACACATTAAATACCAGTTCAGATGATGTGTTGGGTCAAAAGGCTGTCACTTCCCTTTTTGGTGTTGCAACAAAAGTGCATTACAGACAAATACAGCATAAGTAACAATTGTTAGCCTTTATAAAATAACTTAAAGTTGGTTGTATAGAAAAAATAGTGTTGTGTGTTCACTATAAATGCTAGGGGTGATATGCCTACTGTCTCCATCATCTTGAGTAAAGAAGGGGTGAAAGAGAATGAAGGAAAAATGTGGGGAAAGTAAGATGAAGATAATGAGAAGTAAAAAAAGAGGGGGAATAGAGTGGAAGAAAAGGGGAGTATATGGCTGGGAATAGGCTCAATGGTATCCTTGCTTATTAGTAAAGGCAATATATCAGCGTTATAGGAAATACTGAAGTAGGGATGTATTGAAGACTTTTGTCCAGTTGTTATTGCTTTCTGCATATCAGATTCACCCTTAATATTTGTCCTGGTGCCCACTGTCACCAGTACTGAAATTAGGGAATTATTTGAGTTGCCACTAGAACATAAATAAGGATGTCTAGCACTAACTAGTATTCTCCACCATCTCCTGATGGTGGATATGTGTTTTGCTGCATATTATACCTGACTGCGGCTCTCAGGATTGCCCCATCAGGAGGAGAGCAATCTGGGGTCCAGTAGCGGATATAGCATGTAGGGATTAAGCAGAAGCGAAGTCGGTAACAGGGAAAAGTTCAGTAACAAGTAGCTGCAGGTTGGGATTGAGCAGAAGCATAGCCCAGGAACAAGCCAAAGCTCAGTAACAAGTGGTAGTGAAGATAGCAGAAGTGACAAGAGCGAGATACTGGCTGAAGAGAGCACAATAATCTGGCAAATAGGAAGTGTAGAGACATGGCTTAAATCAGGAAGTTGATGAGAAAATTTCAGGAGAAACAAGGTTTAAGGCATTATCATTCAAGAAATTGCCCAGAGAGCTGTCCAGCATTCCAGGTGGCCAGCAAGAAGAGACATCACCAAACAGCAGAGGCTGCAGGTTCAGACACAGGCCCTGAAAAAGGGAGAAATATTCAATTATTGAAATGGCTGTTATAAATATTACTTTAGAATGATTGCTTCCTTCTTCATGTAGACTGCACTTTTGAGAAAAAACTCCAGAAATACTTTTTTTTAATTCTAGTTTTATTCTAGTTAGCATGTTACTTGACTGTTTTCCTTTCCCTTGGTCTGCACAGCCCTGGTAGGTGGGCAGGAACAAGGCTTGGCGCATTGTGTGCACTGTTGACATTGGGTTATTTCCCTCCTTCTCAAGTTGTTTACACTGCTGACTCTTCTGCTCTGGCATGCTGTATTATGACAGTGAGACTCCATGGAGGAGCCGCTGTCAATCAAAACATAAGATCTGCACTACGGGCAACTAAGAGAATCAAGCCCATAGTAATCCACTTGTAGATGTGGCTGATCTGTAAGAAGACTGGAAGCTTGGGCACTGTGATATAGTGTGGTGTCAGCAATAAAGAGGTTGAATGAGCCTGAAGATCTTTACCACCAAGAACTAAGAAGTCTGTCCTAGGAAGGACTGTCAGGATCAATGGATAATTTCTCAAAAAGTAAACTTTACTGAAAAAAATAATGGGCACAGGTACATTAGAAAAATATTAAGGATTCCATACGCTTCTTTTTTTTTTTTTGGTTTACAACCTCTTTAGCTTTATAATATCACCTTACAGAGTTTTGCATAATTATCTTCATCTTTTGACTATTTAGTTGTTCTATTCAATATACCAGTTTTCACAGGCAGAGAGAGAGAAGTGGAGGATTGTAGACCCAAAAGCAGAGTGAAACATATAGATAGAAGTCCATTATATCTCAGAGAAAGGCGTAGATTATTTTACTTAATAAACCTTACATATTTATATGGTAATTTTCACCTCACACCTTGTGCTTGATGGCTTGCTTTTTAATATGTAAATTACAGTATAAATTCATCATTATATTGAAATTTTGCAACCTAGCAACCCATGAGCTTTCAGCACATTCAGTGTATGGAGAAAGAGCACAGTCAGATTAGCTTTTCAAGGCTCTATTTGTTTGTTTTGAGCTTTATATTTTAAAGAAGGAAAAAATATTTGCAAAATGTTTCCAAAAAAAGTCAAATGTGCTATTCAAATTGTGTATATAAACATTTTCTATTTAATTCCATGCAAGAATGGATTTGCTGGATGGTCTATTTTTCAAGAAAAAATAAAAATAAAAGTAAACTAAATTGTACTTCTTAGAGCATCCCCCAAGCTAATTGTTTGGATTGCTAACATATAAAACAGTGCTATGGTTCCAACGTAGTATCACAATATATGGCAGCATTAAAATCATCATTATTTGTATAAAAAAATTAATTAGACAACAACTCAAAATAGCAAGTAAACTCTAGTCAGTTGAAAATGCTGTCCGGGAATAATTTCAAATAGTTAAAGTCAGGAAATCCCAGTGTGTGTGTGCTTAAAGAAAAGGTAGTGCTGGAAACATGTAACTCCTAGATTGTAAGCTCCAAGGAGCAGGGCCCTCCTATCCCTCTTGTATTGAACTGTATTGTTGCTGTATTTTCTCCCGTTATATTGTAAAGCGCTGAGCAAAC
This sequence comes from Staurois parvus, assembly GCF_062004578.1. NCBI lineage: Eukaryota > Metazoa > Chordata > Amphibia > Anura > Ranidae > Staurois > Staurois parvus. Next base: position 6,857,078 of record NW_028318515.1, read on the forward strand.
TGTTGGCGCTAAATAAATCCTGTATAATAATAATGTAACATACATGACTGCAGTGATTATGGAGACTTAGCTAGTACAGACACTCATCGGATGGGCTGTGTCTTAATGCATACATTCAAATTGTAACTAGAGAGTATGTTAATAAATAACTTGTTAATAGCAAATTAATAGTAGAACTATCTATCAGTAATTCATGAATCATCTCCGAGATATGTATATTTATTTGTACAAGATCCTTCTCATTCTATTGTCAAGAACTGCAATTTTTCAGAAACTGCTGGACCTATAGAAGACTATGCAGAAATGATCAATGCTTGTGTGGAATAATGTTTAGGAGAATAAAAAAATGTGAGTCCCCAGCATCACTTAAAAGTAAAAAAGCAGCTCCAGCCGTCATATCTAGAGATGAGCGAAGAAATGAAAAATTCGATTCGACTGATTCGGCGAATTCGTGGACAATATTCGATTCGAGTCGAATAAATTCGCTGTGAATTTAACTTAAAAAAGGGTGTTTCTAGGCTTCAGAGAGACTTAATATTAGTGCAGAACACTGTACCTTTAATTTAAATGCCCTTGGAGTCTGCTGGGGAAGAGAAATAATACTGTCAGTCAGTATGACATGCAGATGAGTGCCGTCGATCTTAGAATCACCGCACACTTCACTCATTTGGGCAGTCACGGGGCCAAAACCAGAGTGTGGAGCCACAGTGTGGCGGTGGAGGCAGCAGCAATGGGAGGCCATACAGCACCCTATGACAAAAATGGAAACCACCAGCAGTGTGAGGAGACCTGAAAGTGGCACATGGCAGAGTGTGGCGATAGAGACAGCAGCAATGGGAGGCCGTACAGGGACCCATGACACACTCTGGACCTGGCAGCAGCATGAGGAGGCGGTACAGGGGCCCATGACAGATTACGGGCCTGGCAGCAGCATGAGGAGTCGGTACAGGGGCCCATGGCAGATTACGGGCCTGGCAGCAGCAATGGGAGGCCGTACAGGGACCCATGACACACTCTGGACCTGGCAGCAGCATGGGGAGGCGGTACAGGGGCCCATGACAGATTACGGGCCTGGCAGCAGCATGAGGAGTCGGTACGGGGGCCCATGACACACTCTGGACCTGGCAGCAGCATGAGGAGGCGGTACAGGGGCGCATGACAGATTACGAGCCTGGCAGCAGCAACTTGGACAGGAGGACGTTCAGCTTCTGCACCGTCGGGTGCGTGCTCGCAAACTGTTGTCTCTTGGAAACGGATTCCAAGAAAGACTGCTGACGGAATCCGTGAAGAGGAGTAGCAGGAGAAGGAGCATCTGAACGAGCGGAATATGCCAACAAGCGACAACAGTGGCCCATGACAGATTACGGGCCTGGCAGCAGCATGAGGAGTCGGTACGGGGGCCCATGGCAGATTACGGGCCTGGCAGCAGCTATGGGAGGCCCGTAATCTGCCAGCACCCTATGACAAAAAATGGAACCCACCAGCAGTGTGAGGAGACCTGAAAGTGGCACATGGCAGAGTGTGGCGATGGAGACAGCAGCAATGGGAGGCCGTACAGGGACCCATGAGAGACTCTGGACCTGGCAGCAGCATGAGGAGGCGGTATAGGGGCCCATGGCAGATTAGGGGCCTGGCAGCAGCTATGGGAGGCCCGTAATCTGCCAGCACCCTATGACAAAAAATGGAACACACCAGCAGTGTGAGGAGACCTGAAAGTGGCACATGGCAGAGTGTGGCGATGGAGGCAGCAGCAATGGGAGGCCGTACAGGGACCCATGAGAGACTCTGGACTTGGCAGCAGCATGAGGAGGCGGTATAGGGGCCCATGGCAGATTAGGGGCCTGGCAGCAGCTATGGGAGGCCCGTAATCTGCCAGCACCCTATGACAAAAAATGGAACACACCAGCAGTGTGAGGAGACCTGAAAGTGGCACATGTTTGGGGCATGATTCATGGCGGATTTAGTCAGTTGTGTCAGGAACTGGTGGTTTGAAATCCAGACTAATCCACGCCTGATTCATTTTCACAAACGTGAGTCTCTCCACACTTTGGGTGGACAGTCGTGTCCTCCGCGGAGTTGCAATACCTCCTGCCGCACTAAACACGCGCTCCGATGCCACGCTACTGGCCGGGCATGACAGCCTTTCAAGGGCAAATTCAGCTAGTTGGGGCCAAAGGTCAAGTTTCGTTGCCCAGTAGTCAAGGGGATTGTCTACCTCGGTTGGCAGGGTGCTGTCCAAGTAGGCCTAAGCCTGTTGTTTGAGGTCCTGCTCCAGGTCCACCTGATGCTGCTGCTGCTGCTGCGGCTGGTTAGTAGTTTCCTCACTGCGCTGGTGAAGAAAGCTACTCATCATCGACTGCAGACTGAGGCAGCCGCTGCTGGTGGAGCTGCCACTGCTCCTACCACCCCACCCCTCCCCTGCTGCCATGGCAGCGGAACACGAGCGCACAGGGCCCACAGTGTCTGAGGATGGACGTTGGCGCAGACAGGCAGAGACCAGCTGACTACATAGGTGTTTTTTATAGTACGTTATTTTGGCCTCCCTCTCAGCAGGTGTGAAAAAGGCCACCATTTTTGAACGGTAGCGAGGGTCCAACAAGGTGGACAGCCAAAAGTCATCCCTCTGTCTGATGGTTATTATTCGGCTGTCGCTACGCAAGCAACCGAGCATGCTATGGGCCATTTGTGCCAAGGAATGCGAGGGACTCCCTGCCTCCATCTCCACAGCATACTGCCACGGTGCGTCTAGGTCCTCTGTCTCCTCTTCCTCCTCCTCTACCAGATGCTCCTGCTCCTCCACTCCTGTCCGCTGAGTGGAAAAACCACCCATTTCACTCAATAATTCCTGAGCACCAATGTCCTCCTCTACCTCCTCCTCTTCTTCCAGTCCTGCCCCCACAGGGGCCATGTGGCGTTGAGATCTGTGCGCCACGTCTACCGCACCCTGACCAGCCATTGTTAACAGCATTTGTTCCAGGACGTGCAACAGAGGAATGACGTCGTTCATCCCATAGTCCTGCCGACTCACGAATAGCGTGGCCTCCTCAAAGGGCCTGAGCAAGCGCAGGTGTCACGCATGAGCTGCCAATGGCTGACATCTAAGTTACACAGGGAGTACCTTTATCTGCTTTTAACATCAGGAAATCTGTGATGGCCTTTTGCTGTTCGTAAAGGCGGTCTAACATATGTAGGGTTGAATTCCACCTTGTTGCAACGTCACAGCATGAGGAGTCGGTATAGGGGCCCATGGCAGATTAGGGGCCTGGCAGCAGTTATGGGAGGCCCATAATCTGCCAGCACCCTATGACAAAAAATGGAACACACCAGCAGTGTGAGGAGACCTGAAAGTGGCACATGGCAGAGTGTGGCGATGGAGACAGCAGCAATGGGAGGCCGTACAGGGACCCATGAGAGACTCTGGACCTGGCAGCAGCATGAGGAGGCGGTATATAGGGGCCTACGGCAGATTAGGGGCCTGGCAGCAGCTATAGGAGGCCCGTAATCTGCCAGCACCCTATGTCAAAAAATTCAACACACCAGCAGTGTGTGAGGAGACCTGAAAGTGGCACATGGCAGAGTGTGGCGATGGAGACAGCAGCAATGGGAGGCCGTACAGGGACCCATGACAGACTCTGGACTTGGCAGCAGCATGAGGAGGCGGTATATAGGGGCTTATGGCAGATTAGGGGCCTGGCAGCAGCTATAGGAGGCCCGTAATCTGCCAGCACCCTATGTCAAAAAATTCAACACACCAGCAGTGTGAGGAGACCTGAAAGTGGCACATGGCAGAGTGTGGCGATGGAGACAGCAGCAATGGGAGGCCGTACAGGGACCCATGACAGACTCTGAACTTGGCAGCAGCATGAGGAGGCGGTATATAGGGGCCCATGGCAGATTAGGGGCCTGGCAGCAGCTATAGGAGGCCCGTAATCTGCCAGCACCCTATGTCAAAAAATTCAACACACCAGCAGTGTGAGGAGACCTGAAAGTGGCACATGGCAGAGTGTGGCGATGGAGACAGCAGCAATGGGAGGCCGTACAGGGACCCATGACAGACTCTGGACTTGGCAGCAGCATGAGGAGGCGGTATATAGGGGCCCATGGCAGATTAGGGGCCTGGCAGCAGCTATGGGAGGCCCGTAATCTGCCTGCACCCTATGTCAAAAAATTTAACACACCAGCAGTGTGAAGAGACCTGAAAGTGGCACATGGCAGCAGAGTGTGGCGATGGAGACAGCAGCAATGGGAGGCCGTACAGGGACCATGACAGACTCTGGACTTGGCAGCAGCATGAGGAGGCGGTATATAGGGGCCCATGGCAGATTAGGGGCCTGGCAGCAGCTATGTGAGGCCCGTAATCTGCCTGCACCCTATGTCAAAAAATTTAACACACCAGCAGTGTGAAGAGACCTGAAAGTGGCACATGGCAGCAGAGTGTGGCGATGGAGACAGCAGCAATGGGAGGCCGTACAGGGACCATGACAGACTCTGGACTTGGCAGCAGCATGAGGAGGCGGTATATAGGGGCCCATGGCAGATTAGGGGCCTGGCAGCAGCTATGTGAGGCCCGTAATCTGCCTGCACCCTATGTCAAAAAATTTAACACACCAGCAGTGTGAAGAGACCTGAAAGTGGCACATGGCAGCAGAGTGTGGCGATGGAGACAGCAGCAATGGGAGGCCGTACAGGGACCCATGAGAGACTCTAGACTTGGCAGCAGCATGAGGAGGCGGTATATAGGGGCCCATGGCAGATTAGGGGCCTGGCAGCAGCTATGTGAGGCCCGTAATCTGCCTGCACCCTATGTCAAAAAATTAAACACACCAGCAGTGTGAAGAGACCTGAAAGTGGCACATGGCAGCAGAGTGTGGCGATGGAGACAGCAGCAATGGGAGGCCGTACAGGGACCCATGAGAGACTCTAGACTTGGCAGCAGCATGAGGAGGCGGTATATAGGGGCCCATGGCAGATTAGGGGCCTGGCAGCAGCTATGTGAGGCCCGTAATCTGCCTGCACCCTATGTCAAAAAATTAAACACACCAGCAGTGTGAAGAGACCTGAAAGTGGCACATGGCAGCAGAGTGTGGCGATGGAGACAGCAGCAATGGGAGGCCGTACAGGGACCATGACAGACTCTGGACTTGGCAGCAGCATGAGGAGGCGGTATATAGGGGCCCATGGCAGATTAGGGGCCTGGCAGCAGCTATGTGAGGCCCGTAATCTGCCTGCACCCTATGTCAAAAAATTTAACACACCAGCAGTGTGAAGAGACCTGAAAGTGGCACATGGCAGCAGAGTGTGGCGATGGAGACAGCAGCAATGGGAGGCCGTACAGGGACCATGACAGACTCTGGACTTGGCAGCAGCATGAGGAGGCGGTATATAGGGGCCCATGGCAGATTAGGGGCCTGGCAGCAGCTATGGGAGGCCCGTAATCTGCCTGCACCCTATGTCAAAAAATTTAACACACCAGCAGTGTGAAGAGACCTGAAAGTGGCACATGGCAGCAGAGTGTGGCGATGGAGACAGCAGCAATGGGAGGCCGTACAGGGACCATGACAGACTCTGGACTTGGCAGCAGCATGAGGAGGCGGTATATAGGGGCCCATGGCAGATTAGGGGCCTGGCAGCAGCTATGTGAGGCCCGTAATCTGCCTGCACCCTATGTCAAAAAATTTAACACACCAGCAGTGTGAAGAGACCTGAAAGTGGCACATGGCAGCAGAGTGTGGCGATGGAGACAGCAGCAATGGGAGGCCGTACAGGGACCCATGAGAGACTCTAGACTTGGCAGCAGCATGAGGAGGCGGTATATAGGGGCCCATGGCAGATTAGGGGCCTGGCAGCAGCTATGTGAGGCCCGTAATCTGCCTGCACCCTATGTCAAAAAATTAAACACACCAGCAGTGTGAAGAGACCTGAAAGTGGCACATGGCAGCAGAGTGTGGCGATGGAGACAGCAGCAATGGGAGGCCGTACAGGGACCCATGAGAGACTCTAGACTTGGCAGCAGCATGAGGAGGCGGTATATAGGGGCCCATGGCAGATTAGGGGCCTGGCAGCAGCTATGTGAGGCCCGTAATCTGCCTGCACCCTATGTCAAAAAATTAAACACACCAGCAGTGTGAAGAGACCTGAAAGTGGCACATGGCAGCAGAGTGTGGCGATGGAGACAGCAGCAATGGGAGGCCGTACAGGGACCCATGAGAGACTCTAGACTTGGCAGCAGCATGAGGAGGCGGTATATAGGGGCCCATGGCAGATTAGGGGCCTGGCAGCAGCTATGTGAGGCCCGTAATCTGCCTGCACCCTATGTCAAAAAATTAAACACACCAGCAGTGTGAAGAGACCTGAAAGTGGCACATGGCAGCAGAGTGTGGCGATGGAGACAGCAGCAATGGGAGGCCGTACAGGGACCATGACAGACTCTGGACTTGGCAGCAGCATGAGGAGGCGGTATATAGGGGCCCATGGCAGATTAGGGGCCTGGCAGCAGCTATGGGAGGCCCGTAATCTGCCAGCACCCTATGTCAAAAAATTCAACACACCAGCAGTGTGTGAGGAGACCTGAAAGTGGCACATGGCAGAGTGTGGCGATGGAGAAAGCAGCAATGGGAGGCCGTACAGGGACCCATGAGAGACTCTGGACCTGGCAGCAGCATGAGGAGGCGGTATATAGGGGCCTATGGCAGATTAGGGGCCTGGCAGCAGCTATGTGAGGCCCGTAATCTGCCTGCACCCTATGTCAAAAAATTAAACACACCAGCAGTGTGAAGAGACCTGAAAGTGGCACATGGCAGCAGAGTGTGGCGATGGAGACAGCAGCAATGGGAGGCCGTACAGGGACCCATGAGAGACTCTAGACTTGGCAGCAGCATGAGGAGGCGGTATATAGGGGCCCATGGCAGATTAGGGGCCTGGCAGCAGCTATGTGAGGCCCGTAATCTGCCTGCACCCTATGTCAAAAAATTAAACACACCAGCAGTGTGAAGAGACCTGAAAGTGGCACATGGCAGCAGAGTGTGGCGATGGAGACAGCAGCAATGGGAGGCCGTACAGGGACCCATGAGAGACTCTAGACTTGGCAGCAGCATGAGGAGGCGGTATATAGGGGCCCATGGCAGATTAGGGGCCTGGCAGCAGCTATGTGAGGCCCGTAATCTGCCTGCACCCTATGTCAAAAAATTAAACACACCAGCAGTGTGAAGAGACCTGAAAGTGGCACATGGCAGCAGAGTGTGGCGATGGAGACAGCAGCAATGGGAGGCCGTACAGGGACCATGACAGACTCTGGACTTGGCAGCAGCATGAGGAGGCGGTATATAGGGGCCCATGGCAGATTAGGGGCCTGGCAGCAGCTATGTGAGGCCCGTAATCTGCCTGCACCCTATGTCAAAAAATTTAACACACCAGCAGTGTGAAGAGACCTGAAAGTGGCACATGGCAGCAGAGTGTGGCGATGGAGACAGCAGCAATGGGAGGCCGTACAGGGACCATGACAGACTCTGGACTTGGCAGCAGCATGAGGAGGCGGTATATAGGGGCCCATGGCAGATTAGGGGCCTGGCAGCAGCTATGGGAGGCCCGTAATCTGCCTGCACCCTATGTCAAAAAATTTAACACACCAGCAGTGTGAAGAGACCTGAAAGTGGCACATGGCAGCAGAGTGTGGCGATGGAGACAGCAGCAATGGGAGGCCGTACAGGGACCATGACAGACTCTGGACTTGGCAGCAGCATGAGGAGGCGGTATATAGGGGCCCATGGCAGATTAGGGGCCTGGCAGCAGCTATGTGAGGCCCGTAATCTGCCTGCACCCTATGTCAAAAAATTTAACACACCAGCAGTGTGAAGAGACCTGAAAGTGGCGCATGGCAGCAGAGTGTGGCGATGGAGACAGCAGCAATGGGAGGCCGTACAGGGACCCATGAGAGACTCTAGACTTGGCAGCAGCATGAGGAGGCGGTATATAGGGGCCCATGGCAGATTAGGGGCCTGGCAGCAGCTATGTGAGGCCCGTAATCTGCCTGCACCCTATGTCAAAAAATTAAACACACCAGCAGTGTGAAGAGACCTGAAAGTGGCACATGGCAGCAGAGTGTGGCGATGGAGACAGCAGCAATGGGAGGCCGTACAGGGACCCATGAGAGACTCTAGACTTGGCAGCAGCATGAGGAGGCGGTATATAGGGGCCCATGGCAGATTAGGGGCCTGGCAGCAGCTATGTGAGGCCCGTAATCTGCCTGCACCCTATGTCAAAAAATTAAACACACCAGCAGTGTGAAGAGACCTGAAAGTGGCACATGGCAGCAGAGTGTGGCGATGGAGACAGCAGCAATGGGAGGCCGTACAGGGACCATGACAGACTCTGGACTTGGCAGCAGCATGAGGAGGCGGTATATAGGGGCCCATGGCAGATTAGGGGCCTGGCAGCAGCTATGTGAGGCCCGTAATCTGCCTGCACCCTATGTCAAAAAATTTAACACACCAGCAGTGTGAAGAGACCTGAAAGTGGCACATGGCAGCAGAGTGTGGCGATGGAGACAGCAGCAATGGGAGGCCGTACAGGGACCATGACAGACTCTGGACTTGGCAGCAGCATGAGGAGGCGGTATATAGGGGCCCATGGCAGATTAGGGGCCTGGCAGCAGCTATGTGAGGCCCGTAATCTGCCTGCACCCTATGTCAAAAAATTTAACACACCAGCAGTGTGAAGAGACCTGAAAGTGGCACATGGCAGCAGAGTGTGGCGATGGAGACAGCAGCAATGGGAGGCCGTACAGGGACCATGACAGACTCTGGACTTGGCAGCAGCATGAGGAGGCGGTATATAGGGGCCCATGGCAGATTAGGGGCCTGGCAGCAGCTATGTGAGGCCCGTAATCTGCCTGCACCCTATGTCAAAAAATTTAACACACCAGCAGTGTGAAGAGACCTGAAAGTGGCACATGGCAGCAGAGTGTGGCGATGGAGACAGCAGCAATGGGAGGCCGTACAGGGACCCATGAGAGACTCTGGACCTGGCAGCAGCAGGAGGAGGTGGTATATAGGGGCCCATGGCAGATTAGGGGCCTGGCAGCAGCTATGTGAGGCCCGTAATCTGCCTGCACCCTATGTCAAAAAATTTAACACACCAGCAGTGTGAAGAGACCTGAAAGTGGCACATGGCAGCAGAGTGTGGCGATGGAGACAGCAGCAATGGGAGGCCGTACAGGGACCCATGAGAGACTCTGGACCTGGCAGCAGCAGGAGGAGGTGGTATATAGGGGCCTATGGCAGATTAGGGGCCTGGCAGCAGCTATAGGAGGCCCGTAATCTGCCAGCACCCTATGTCAAAAAATTCAACACACCAGCAGTGTGAGGAGACCTGAAAGTGGCACATGTTTGAGGCATGATTCATGGCGGATTTAGTCAGTTGTGTCAGGAACTGGTGGTTTGAAATCCAGACTAATCCACGCCTGATTCATTTTCACAAACGTGAGTCTCTCCACACTTTGGGTGGACAGTCGTGTCCTCCGCGGAGTTACAATACCTCCTGCCGCACTAAACACGCGCTCCGATGCCACGCTACTGGCCGGGCATGACAGCCTTTCAAGGGCAAATTCAGCTAGTTGGGGCCAAAGGTCAAGTTTCGTTGCCCAGTAGTCAAGGGGATTGTCTACCTCGGTTGGCAGGGTGCTGTCCAAGTAGGCCCAAGCCTGTTGTTTGAGCTCCTGCTCCAGGTCCACCTGATGCTGCTGCTGCTGCTGCGGCTGGTTAGTAGTTTCCTCACTGCGCTGGTGAAGAAAGCTACTCATCATCGACTGCAGACTGAGGCAGCCGCTGCTGGTGGAGCTGCCACTGCTCCTACCACCCCACCCCTCCCCTGCTGCCATGCCAGCGGAACGCGAGCGCACAGGGCCCACAGTGTCTGAGGATGGACGATGGCGCACAAAGGCAGAGACCAACTGACTACATAGGTGGTTTTTATAGTACGTAATTTTGGCCTCCCTCTCAGCAGGTGTGAAAAAGGCCACCATTTTGGACCGGTAGCGAGGGTCCAACAAGGTGGACAGCCAAAAGTCATCCCTCTGTCTGATGGTTATTATTCGGCTGTCGCTACGCAAGCAACCGAGCATGCTATGGGCCATTTGTGCCAAGGAATGCGAGGGACTCCCTGCCTCCATCTCCACAGCATACTGCCACGGTGCGTCTGGGTCCTCTGTCTCCTCCTCCTCCTCCTCTACCAGATGCTCCTGCTCCTCCACTCCTGTCCGCTGAGTGGAAAAACCACCCATTTCACTCAATAATTCCTGAGCACAAATGTCCTCCTCTACCTCCTCCTCTTCTTCCTGTCCTGCCCCCACAGGGGTCATGTGGCGTTGAGATCTGTGCGCCACGTCTACCGCACCCTGACCAGCCATTGTTAACAGCATTTGTTCCAGGACGTGCAACAGAGGAATGACGTCGTTCATCCCATAGTCCTGCCGACTCACGAATAGCGTGGCCTCCTCAAAGGGCCTGAGCAAGCGGCAGGTGTCACGCATGAGCTGCCAATGGCTGACATCTAAGTTACACAGGGGAGTACCTTTATCCGCTTGTAACATCAGGAAATCGGTGATGGCCTTTCGCTGCTCGTAAAGGCGGTCTAACATGTGTAGGGTTGAATTCCACCTTGTTGCAACGTCGCAGATCAGGCGATGCTGTGGAATTCCGTTCTGCCGCTGCAGCTCAATGAGGGTGTTCTTTGCGGTGTAGGAATGGCTGAAATGCATGCACAGTTTACGTGACATTTTAAGGATGTCTTGCAGTGGGATGGTGGATTTTAGGAACCGCTTGACAACCAGATTGAACACGTGAGCCATGCATGGCGCATGGCACAACCTTCCTTGACGCAGAGCAGACACCATGTTCTTTCCGTTGTCAGTCAACATGGTTCCGATTTTTAGTTTGCGCGGAGACAGCCATCTGTCGATTTCTCTGTTCATTACACTCAGCAGTTCCTCCCCTGTGTGACTACGTTCGCCAAGGCATACCAGGTGCAGCACAGCGTGACACCGTTGCGCCCTGCACATGTGATATGCCGGTCGGGTAATGGGACTTGGCACGGGGGTGGCGGCTGAGGACACGGCGGAAAAAGAGGTGGTAGAGGCGGACATGCTTGCTGGACCAAGGACGTGCAAACGTGGAGGCAAAAGCGTCGTGACCTGTCCAAGTTGCTGGTGCGGCTGTGCCGGCACCACGTTCACCTAGTGGGCCGTAAATGACATGTACTGTCCCTGACCGTAGTTACAGCTCCACACGTCGGCGCTGCCGTGCACTTTGGCAGAGACCGACATGCTCAAAGACTGGCCCACCATCTCTTCTACATGTGAATGCAGGGCTGGCACTGCCTTTTGGGCAAAGAAATGACGGCTTGGCACTCTCCACCGCGGCGCGGCACAAGCCATCATTTCTCGGAAAGGTGCTGAGTCCACCAGTTGGAAAGGGAGGGACTGCAGCACCAGCAACTTGGACAGGAGGACGTTCAGCTTTTGCACCGTCGGGTGCGTGCTCGCAAACTGTTGTCTCTTGGATACGGATTCCAAGAAAGACTGTTGACGGAATCCGAGAAGAGGAGTAGCAGGAGAAGGAGCATCTGAACGAGCGGAAGATGCCAATGAGCGACAACTCCCCTCAGCAGAGGTGTTGGAGCCTTGACTGGCTGATAGAGGGCGATTGACGACGTCGGGTGACGGAGCAAGTAACGGAGCGGGTGATGGAGCGGGGGCTGGGGCAGGCAGAACCGCCGTATGTTTATCACGGTTTTCCCAGGCCACCGAATGGTGACGCTGCATATGCTGACGCAACGCTGTAGTCCCAACATGGGCCCCCTGGCCACGCTTGCATTTCTGGCCACATAGTCGACATACGGCTACGTTTACTTCCTCGGGCGGCTTGAGGAAAAATTGCCACACCACCGAGTAGGAAACTTTGCCCCCGCTACTCTTCACTGGCTGACTGCTACTTCCTCCGTGCGCACCGGCACCACTACTGGCCGTGGTGGTAGGCTGCAGTGGAGCTGGTGCTCTACTCCGTGGACGTTTGGCTCCACTGACACTGATGCGACCCTGCTGCTGTCTCCTGGGCAACCCACCGACTGTTTTGCTCGCTGCCAAGCTGCCACCCTCTTCTCCTGATGATGCGGAAGAAATTGCCTGATGACGACGAGGCTGCCAAGTGCGATCAACCTCCTCATCATCAAGTAGGGTCTCCGCCTCACTACTAGCCCCCTCGGCTGCGTCTGGGTCAGGAGACAGACCTGTCTCTAGACCGGCTACCGAGCCACTCTCCTCGCCAGTACTTGTTCGCTTGGCTGCTGAAAAGGCCGATGTCTCCCCCCGTTCCTGACCGCCCTCTGTTAGCTCTTCCTCACTGTACAGTGGGGCTGAGCCCACAGCATGCGATACTTCGCTTGGTGAGGGAACAGCAAAGGACAGGGGCAGGTAGAGGACACGTGATTTCAGTGGGCTTGGTCCCGGGCCATGCCAACTAACGGTTGTGTCTGACGTACCCACCGACCGTTGGCTGTAGGTGTCAGAGGTGACCTGGGAAGAGGAAGACGACCGAGCCAACCAATCAATGACGGCAGGGTTGTCGGTGGAGACACGACCGCTGGATGACACCGGGAGCACTGGCCTCTGGCTGCGAATACTGCTGCCTCGACCCCTTCCTCTGCTGCCACGTCTGCTCGCTCCTAAAACATTGCCTCCTCTGCCACTCCTCTGCATGTTGTCTGACATACTATTTAATTCAACGATTAGGTGTCCCTGAGTAACAATTCTCTGGCACTCAGTAACAATTCTGTCTGTCCCTGAGTATGAATTCTGTGGCCCTGAGTAACAATTCTGTGTCTGTGCGAGTAACAATTCTGTGTCTGTGCGAGTAACAATTCTGTGTCTGTGCAAGTAACAATTTTGTGTCTGTGCGAGTAACAATTCTCTGGCACTCAGTAACAATTCTGTCTGTCCCTGAGTAACAATTCTCTGGCACTCAGTAACAATTCTGTCTGTCCCTGAGTAACAATTCTCTGGCACTCAGTAACAATTCTGTCTGTCCCTGAGTAACAATTCTCTGGCACTCAGTAACAATTCTGTCTGTCCCTGAGTAACAATTCTCTGGCACTCAGTAACAATTCTGTCTGTCCCTGAGTAACAATTCTCTGGCACTCAGTAACAATTCTGTCTGTCCCTGAGTAACAATTCTCTGGCACTCAGTAACAATTCTGTCTGTCCCTGAGTATGAATTCTGTGGCCCTGAGTAACAATTCTGTGTCTGCGCGAGTAACAATTCTGTGTCTGTGCAAGTAACAATTTTGTGTCTGTGCGAGTAACAATTCTCTGGCACTCAGTAACAATTCTGTCTGTCCCTGAGTATGAATTCTGTGGCCCTGAGTAACAATTCTGTCTCTGTGCGAGTAACAATTCTGTGTCTGTGCAAGTAACAATTTTGTGTCTGTGAGAGTAACAATTCTCTGGCACTCAGTAACAATTCTGTCTGTCCCTGAGTAACAATTCTCTGGCACTCAGTAACAATTCTGTCTGTCCCTGAGTATGAATTCTGTGGCCCTGAGTAACAATTGTGTGTCTGTGCAAGTAACAATTCTGTGTCTGTGCAAGTAACAATTTTGTGTCTGTGAGAGTAACAATTCTCTGGCACTCAGTAACAATTCTGTCTGTCCCTGAGTAACAATTCTCTGGCACTCAGTAACAATTCTGTCTGTCCCTGAGTAACAATTCTGTCTGTCCCTGAGTATGAATTCTGTGGCCCTGAGTAAGAATTCTCTGGCACTCAGTAACAATTCTGTCTGTCCCTGAGTATGAATTCTGTGGCCCTGAGTAACAATTGTGTGTCTGTGCAAGTAACAATTCTGTGTCTGTGCAAGTAACAATTTTGTGTCTGTGAGAGTAACAATTCTCTGGCACTCAGTAACAATTCTGTCTGTCCCTGAGTAACAATTCTCTGGCACTCAGTAACAATTCTGTCTGTCCCTGAGTATGAATTCTGTGGCCCTGAGTAACAATTCTGTCTCTGTGCGAGTAACAATTCTGTGTCTGTGCAAGTAACAATTTTGTGTCTGTGAGAGTAACAATTCTCTGGCACTCAGTAACAATTCTGTCTGTCCCTGAGTAAGAATTCTCTGGCACTCAGTAACAATTCTGTCTGTCCCTGAGTAACAATTCTCTGGCACTCAGTAACAATTCTGTCTGTCCCTGAGTAACAATTCTGTCTGTCCCTGAGTATGAATTCTGTGGCCCTGAGTAAGAATTCTCTGGCACTCAGTAACAATTCTGTCTGTCCCTGAGTATGAATTCTGTGGCCCTGAGTAACAATTGTGTGTCTGTGCAAGTAACAATTCTGTGTCTGTGCAAGTAACAATTTTGTGTCTGTGAGAGTAACAATTCTCTGGCACTCAGTAACAATTCTGTCTGTCCCTGAGTAACAATTCTCTGGCACTCAGTAACAATTCTGTCTGTCCCTGAGTATGAATTCTGTGGCCCTGAGTAACAATTCTGTCTCTGTGCGAGTAACAATTCTGTGTCTGTGCAAGTAACAATTTTGTGTCTGTGAGAGTAACAATTCTCTGGCACTCAGTAACAATTCTGTCTGTCCCTGAGTAAGAATTCTCTGGCACTCAGTAACAATTCTGTCTGTCCCTGAGTAACAATTCTCTGGCACTCAGTAACAATTCTGTCTGTCCCTGAGTAACAATTCTGTCTGTCCCTGAGTATGAATTCTGTGGCCCTGAGTAAGAATTCTCTGGCACTCAGTAACAATTCTGTCTGTCCCTGAGTATGAATTCTGTGGCCCTGAGTAACAATTGTGTGTCTGTGCAAGTAACAATTCTGTGTCTGTGCAAGTAACAATTTTGTGTCTGTGAGAGTAACAATTCTCTGGCACTCAGTAACAATTCTGTCTGTCCCTGAGTAACAATTCTCTGGCACTCAGTAACAATTCTGTCTGTCCCTGAGTATGAATTCTGTGGCCCTGAGTAACAATTCTGTCTCTGTGCGAGTAACAATTCTGTGTCTGTGCAAGTAACAATTTTGTGTCTGTGAGAGTAACAATTCTCTGGCACTCAGTAACAATTCTGTCTGTCCCTGAGTAAGAATTCTCTGGCACTCAGTAACAATTCTGTCTGTCCCTGAGTAACAATTCTCTGGCACTCAGTAACAATTCTGTCTGTCCCTGAGTATGAATTCTGTGGCCCTGAGTAACAATTCTGTGTCTGTGCGAGTAACAATTCTGTGTCTGTGCAAGTAACAATTTTGTGTCTGTGCGAGTAACAATTCTCTGGCACTCAGTAACAATTCTGTCTGTCCCTGAGTAACAATTCTCTGGCACTCAGTAACAATTCTGTCTGTCCCTGAGTATGAATTCTGTGGCCCTGAGTAACAATTCTGTGTCTGTGCGAGTAACAATTCTGTGTCTGTGCAAGTAACAATTTTGTGTCTGTGCGAGTAACAATTCTCTGGCACTCAGTAACAATTCTGTCTGTCCCTGAGTAACAATTCTCTGGCACTCAGTAACAATTCTGTCTGTCCCTGAGTAACAATTCTCTGGCACTCAGTAACAATTCTGTCTGTCCCTGAGTAACAATTCTCTGGCGCTCAGTAACAATTCTGTCTGTCCCTGAGTATGAATTCTGTGGCCCTGAGTAACAATTCTGTGTCTGTGCGAGTAACAATTCTGTGTCTGTGCAAGTAACAATTTTGTGTCTGTGCGAGTAACAATTCTCTGGCACTCAGTAACAATTCTGTCTGTCCCTGAGTAACAATTCTCTGGCACTCAGTAACAATTCTGTCTGTCCCTGAGTAAGAATTCTCTGGCACTCAGTAACAATTCTGTCTGTCCCTGAGTATGAATTCTGTGGCCCTGAGTAACAATTCTGTGTCTGCGCGAGTAACAATTCTGTGTCTGTGCAAGTAACAATTTTGTGTCTGTGCGAGTAACAATTCTCTGGCACTCAGTAACAATTCTGTCTGTCCCTGAGTAACAATTCTCTGGCACTCAGTAACAATTCTGTCTGTCCCTGAGTAACAATTCTCTGGCACTCAGTAACAATTCTGTCTGTCCCTGAGTAACAATTCTCTGGCACTCAGTAACAATTCTGTCTGTCCCTGAGTAACAATTCTCTGGCACTCAGTAACAATTCTGTCTGTCCCTGAGTAACAATTCTCTGGCACTCAGTAACAATTCTGTCTGTCCCTGAGTAACAATTCTCTGGCACTCAGTAACAATTCTGTCTGTCCCTGAGTAACAATTCTGTCTGTCCCTGAGAATGAATTCTGTGGCCCTGAGTAAGAATTCTCTGGCACTCAGTAACAATTCTGTCTGTCCCTGAGTAACAATTCTCTGGCACTCAGTAACAATTCTGTCTGTCCCTGAGTAAAAATTCTGTGGCCCTAATAACGTTTCTGTGGCCCTAAGTAACAATTCTCTGGCACTGAGTAACAATTCTGTCTGTCCCTGAGTATGAATTCTGTGGCCCTAACTAGCGTTTCTTTGTCCCTAAATAACGATTCTGTGGCCCTCATTAACAAGTCTGTGTCCCTGAGTAATGGTTCTCTGTCCCTAAGTAACTTCTCTCTGTCCCCAATTCTCGTTTCTGTGGCCCTAACTCTGTCCCTGTCCCTAGTACAGAGCGGTCTGCCTCTGTTCAATGACTGCAGGCAAATGAAGATTTCCAAAATGGCCGCTATATATACCTCGACCATTACACAGTGCTGGCTGGCTGGCTGCTGATTGGCTGATGCGATCACATGTCGTTGAGGAATGCATTATGGGGCAGCGCGCCTTGTCTGCGCGCCTTCCCCGACATCCCCGCTCCGTCGCCGCACATGTCAGCCGCCATTTTCTGAAAAATTTCGATTCGCGCGTCCGAATTAGGCTGTTTTTCGGATTCGGCACGAATCGAAATTTTTCCGATATTCGACTCGAATTCCACTTCGGATACTTCGATTCGCTCATCTCTAGTCATATCCTACTTACAGTATCTCCAGTGCTGTCCCCTGAAGACTTAAGGGATTCAGTGTCCACATCCACGTCTGTTCCACTCTGCATCATTCAATACATTTCTTGTGATCACAGGACATTAAGGCTTTACTCTCTGTCTTTTATTGTATTACGAGGTACCATGTATTTTCGTTATTAGGATTTGCCTACTTTTGTACCCAAGAAGAGAGTAAAATATGAGGAGCGAGGGAGAATCCAAGTCTGGGGTTAGGCTTTAAGGCACCTGTTGTAGGTCAATCCAGAAATTCATTCAAGGACTGTCAGGGCAGGGCTGTGGAACGGACAGGTAGGCCTAGTGGCAGGGTAACACACTGGCTGACGACAACCACCACCAACAGACCGAAGTCCCTCAGGGCGCGGAGTCTAAGTCCCAGGCTGCCCTTCACCGGGGCCCCTGATGGTGGGGATGGACTTGATGCGGCCAGGAACCAGGTCGCGGCCCCCGAGACACCCCGGTGGCGGTAATGGCGTGTAGCTGGTGAGAATGACAATAGCGTAGTCAGGCAAGCCGGGTCAACAACAACGGGACAAAACAGTACAGAACAGTAGACAGAGAATCACAGGTCACGGGCCGGGTTCAGCAACGGAAGGTCAGATCGAAGGGAAACACAGAGAATGGTCTTAGTCACAAGCCGAGTCAGAATACCAGAAGAGTCACGAGCGTATAGCAAGACAAAGACACAAGACACAAGTGCAAAGAGCATGTGCAGATCCCAGGCTTATATGTACTCAGCCACACCCCTCTGGGGGATGGACCTCAGAGACCTGAAGGCATAAAAGATTCCCATCATGCTCAGCAGAAATCCAAGATGGATGCCAGCACATGGAGTAACATAACCTCTGGGAAAAGGTAGGACCTTGACAAGGACTTTCAAACAAATGATAATGAGTGTTATCTACCTGTCGATCCACTGCACATCCCAGCAATCCTTAATTTATGAATTAGGCATATTAAGATCTTAGTCATAGAATGTACCTATGTTATTGTTCTTAAGAGGACCTGGCCATGAAAGCTGCTCCCAAAAAGGCAAGAATAGAGCAAAGGACACCTACAGTATATTGCCTGTAGGATCTCTTCAGCTGGTCTTTAGCCATTACTGACTCTTCATGCCTTGTTTTACATTGTGTCTATGTGTAGAGGGGGCAATGTTGGCAGAGAAGTAGGGCTTTGCTTCCTCATGTTAGAGATGCACTCAGATGACTAGTGATCTGATGACTGATGGGGTGTTGATGACGAAGCAGCAGGAGAGGTACCGAAAGTTCAGATCCACAGAAAGGATGAGGCAGAAATCAGAATTCCATGTCCTAAGGTGGACAGTAGTCAGAGGCAACAGTGCCTTAGATGATCCCACTCTGTGGACAACTATGAAGCTAAAGGTACAAGGGTGCCTAGGCACAATAACGAAACTGCAATTTTTCAGTTTGGAAAAAAAGTTTATTTTTAAGGGTACTTTCTGGCACATTAGCATTTCCTGATATTCTCTATACCATAACAAATTCTCACTTTTTGAGCTCAGGTAAACTTAACTTCTGATCTGTGTGATGGTAGACACTGACTGTGCTTTTCAAATATTTAGCCTGGAAAGCTTTGAATTAGCTTGATTTTCTTAGTGATTTTAACTAATAGATATCATGCAGCAGGACTGCTAGTCCAAAGGTTTCTTTCCAAATTAGACAGACAGTCTCAAAGTACTTCCGGATCCTAATTTTCCAAATATTCTGTAGATGGATCATAGTTGTTACCTCAGGTGAGATCCCAGCTTCAGCACACACACATTGCTCTTTCCCCTCTTTTCTTTCTCCAGCCCACACAATGTTAAAGTAGAACTAAAGGTAAAGCTTTTTTTTTTATTTTGTATAGGGTAAAGGAGGGTTATAATCTGTCAGATTTTTTTGTGCCATCTGTGTCCTAATGGGAAGATTTACACACCCTTCTCCTCCTGTCTTATAACAAAAACAAAAAGTGAGTGGAAATCCCTCCAAAATGAGGGTTGTCACCAAAACTAATGCTCCTATGAGATTTCTTCCCTATTCTTCTAAAGGCAATCCAGAATTTGGGAGTTTCTTTCACTTTCGGTAAACAGGACAAACAGAGGATGGCTCTCTCTAATGTGGGGCATAGACAGTGATAAAAGCCCAACAAATCAAATTCTTTTCAGGATTTTTTTTCAGATTACAATATACCAGGACACCTCCTTTTCTACTACAGTATAATCAAGTCATGGACAGATGTTAGATCCTTCTGTTCAAACAGAAACAAAACTTTCTAGCTGTCACGTACCTGGTTGGGGAGCCTGAAGTGGAGAGGGGACATCCTCTTACAATTCCCGCTCGGAGCCCCTGAAAGTGGGAACAAGGGCGCAGAGCCAGGAGGGGCAGGAGTGCCGTGTAGATCTTGCAGCTGTCAGCAGGTAGCTGGGGAGCCAGACACAAGCCAGGTGCGGGTGCAGGAATGTAGGTGCAGCAGCAAGCAGGTGTGGCGGCAGTCAGGGTGCGGGTCTTGGGCCTGAGCACCAGTGCGTGGATGCGGTGGCTGACAGGTATGGCGGTGATCCAGATGTAGGCCAGATGCAGAGCCGTGGGTGCAGCGGTAGGTGGATATGGTAGCTGACAGGATGCAGGTCAGGTGCAGGTGCAGACAAAATAATACAGCAGAGTCAGGCAGGCCGAGTCGGTAACAAGCGGGCAGATAAGTACAAGAGGAGCAGACAAGAGAATGGTCAGGGATAGCCGGGGTCAGTGCAGGCGGAGTTCTTTCTTAGTCGGGTAATGCAGAATACAGGTATCAGGATCAGGAATGTATGCAGGAATGTATTAGACCAGAAGGCAGTGATTTTACTATGAAGCAGGTTTAAATAGCCCGCCAGACGTGGTGTGTGTGCTTACTGCGCATGAGCGAGTTTTCCATGCTTCCACGCCTGCGCACTCGCACCGCCGTGACTTGAGGGGATCCGTTGGCGTTGCAACGCTGCACAGCGACAGGATCCCTGAAACTAGCTTTCACTGATAGACCACCTCTTACACAATCACACTTATTCAATATCAGATATATACCAGCTGCTTCACTCCTACTTTTTCAATCTTCTCTCCCACACCAGTATGCTCCCCTGGACCAAGAACTTCTCAGATAATTCTCTTGTGGACAAAATCCTCACAGGATACCTTAAAATCCAGAGATTGACTGTACACAAATGTTGGTGAGAATCCCATTTTAAGTTTATCCACTAAGCCCCATTTATTTTAGACAAGGATAACCCTCAAACTTTCCACTGTCCTCTCTGTGATTTACCTTCTCTCCTACACTGATTTTTGGTCATGCCATAACACAGGCCTCAAAATTTCCACTCGCCTGCTTGCACTGGCGAGTGGAAATAAGGTGGGGCGAGTGTGAGTCATCAGACTGCTCAATATTTGAGCAAAGTGAAAGCAAAGGAAGGGGTAGTGCGTGCTGTGCTCTCTGCCTCCCCCTAGAGGGCAGTACCCGGCTCTGTGAGTGAAGGTAACAAAGTACTGCAACTTTTTATAAGGCTGTGTACGTGTGTGTATGTACATGTATCTTTGTGTGTGTGTATATGTACACATGTCTGTGTATGTACATGTGTCCGTGTGTATGTACATGTATCTGTGTGTGTCTGTGTGTATGTACATGTGTCTGTGCTTGTGTATGTACATGTGTCTGTGCGTGTGTATGTACATATGTCTGTGCATGTGTCTGTTTGTATGTAGAGCACACTCCCTATGACTACGTGCATTTAGCACAAAACGCGTCAGTTTAAGAGCTGCGAAGTCCAGACGTCACGCTGCCGAGTCCCATGCGGGCCGGCGGCAATCTTTTACACATCTCATGGTCAGTTGTTTTGTTTTTGTTTTTATCATGTCTCACTTTTTGGATCAATAAATCAACCTTTTAAACTGTACTACACTATCTTGGCATCCTTTCTTGGGACTCGTGTTGAGTCCACCACCCACAGAGCCACCAGGGAAGGGAACTGAGAGGTGCCTTATCGGATGATCCAAGGGGAACCCCAGATGGACAGAGGTGTCCAGAGGGAAGCCCAGAGATGCTAGACAAGTCCCTAAGAGGATTCCATTTTAGACCTTGAGATGAGATTTGTCTTCCTAATGCATATTGGAATTATGCATCTGGTGAGTGTATAATTCGAATATTTTATCACCAGAAGACACTCGAAGGACCACTACTTCTATATAGACTTTGGCACTATATTACGGCATTTACCAGTCACTTATTTATGCCTATTAGTACTGTCTATTTAATTATCAGCATTTATTCTATCTTTATACATCTATTCAGTTTTGACACCATTTGAATTTAAGCGCTGCACCTTTTGTGTTTTATTTATTATTGGAGGTTCATTGGTGACTTTTGGTGTACAGCGGCTTTTTTCTAGCGCTCACTTTATCTCTCTATACCTGTGTGTGTACATGTACATGTGTCTGTGTGTATGTACATGTATCTGTGTCTGTGCATGTGTCTGTGAGTATGTACATGTGTGTGTACATGTGTCTGTGTGTGTGTTCATGTGTCTCTGTGC
Organism: Staurois parvus; assembly: GCF_062004578.1. Classification (NCBI taxonomy): domain Eukaryota; kingdom Metazoa; phylum Chordata; class Amphibia; order Anura; family Ranidae; genus Staurois; species Staurois parvus. The sequence continues at coordinate 6,878,664 of NW_028318515.1, forward strand.
TTGTGTGTACATTTTTCTGTGTCTGTGTACACGTGTCTGTGTGTGTACATGTGTCTGTACATGTGTGTGTGTATATGTGTCTGTATGTGTGTGTAAGCATACATGTATGGGTGGTATGGACAGGTTCAGGATTATGTGGTTGTTATGGGTGGTAGAGAGTATGGGGAATTTGAGGTACTGCTGGGTTCGATAGAAGTTAGGATATGTTTGGTAGAGTTATGGTTTGGTGAGTGAAAGATTATGGGGGGTTATGGCTGTGCATGGTCTAAGTATGATGGAGTGTTTGGGGGAACATTGGAGGCCCGGATGTAATGTGGGGGGACTCTTGGGACCCTGATGTAATGTGGGTAACAATTAACAGTGTCATTTCATGAGATCATTTATGAGGGTGTGTTTAGGGGCGGGGCAGGGTAAGGGTAGGGTGGGGCAACTGGTGGCGAGTAACTCCTCGCTAGTAGCTCAGGACTTGAAATTTTGAGCCCTGCCCTAACATCTTAATTTTATGGGATCAAATAATCCATCACATATCTGTAGTCACAAAGGAAACTATACCCAAAGATCCGCAGAGAGGGGTGGCAGATACAGAGCGGTTAGTAAGGTGAATGAATCTGGCAGCAGCATTCATGATGGACTGGAGTGGGGATAGCCTGCGATGAGGTGGGCCAGTGAGGAGGGAGTTATAGTAGTCAAGGCGTGATATAATAAGGGAGTGAATGAGTTGCTTAGTGGTTTCTGAGGTTAGGAACAGTCGTATCTTGGAGATGTTGCGGAGTTGAAGTCTACATGAGTTTGTCAGTGATTGGACCTGGGGCTGAAAGGACAGATTGGAGTTTAGGATTACACCTAGTACCCTGGCATGAGGGGTGGGACTGATGGTAGTGTTGTTGATCTTGATGGAGAAGTCAGGGATGGGCATGGCATGGGGGGAATACTAGAAGCTCAGTTTTGGAAAGGTTGAGTTTGAGGAAGTGGAGTGACATCCAGTCCGATATGTCACTTAGTAGGCTGGTGATGCAATTGGAGACTGAGGGGGTGAGGTGAGGGGTAGAGAGATAGATTTGTGTGTCGTCGGCATAGAGATGGTAGTTGAAGTCGTGGAAGTTTATCAATTGGCCAAGGGAGGAGGTGTAGATGGAGAAGTGGAGGGGTCTGAGGACAGAGTCTTGAGGGACCCCGACAGAGAGTGGGAGTGAAGGGGAGGTGGCAGCGTTATAGGTAACACTGAAGGAGAGCTGCGATAGATAGGAGGAGAACCAGGAGAGAGCTGAGTCTCTGAGGCCAAGAGAGTGCAGTTTTTTGAGGAGGAGGGGGTGGTCAACCGTGTTGAAAGCCACAGAGAGGTCGAGGAGTAGGAGCACTGAATAGTGGCCATTAGCTTTGGCGGTTAGCAGGTCATTGGTGAGTTTGAGTAGGCCAGTTTCGGTGGAGTGAAGGGGATGGAAGCCAGACTGTAGGGGATCAAGGAGGTGGTTGTCGGTGAGGTGGGAACTCAGGCGATTATAGACTAAGTGCTCTAGGAGTTTGGATGTAAATGGCAGCAGGGAGATGGGTCTAGGAAAGGTCAAGTAGTAGGAGTATAGTATAGTGGCCATTGGTTTTGGCGGTTAGTAGGTCATTGGTGAGTTTGAGTAGGGCAGTTTCGGTGGAGTGTAGGGGGCGGAAGCTGGACTGTAAAGGATCGAGAAGGCAGTTGTCGGTGAGATGGGAGCTCAGGCAATTGTAGACTAAGCGTTCTAGGAGTTTAGAGGTAAATGGCAGTAGGGAGATGGGTCTTAGGTTGTTCAGGCTGGAGGGGTCCAGGGAGGGTTTCTTAAGTATGGGAGTTATGTGCGCGTGCTTTAGAGGGGAGGGGAAGGTACCAGTTGAGAGGGAAAGATTGAAGATGTGAGTGAGGGAGCATAGGATGAAAGAGGAGGGGGACCGCAGGAGTTGTGAGTGGACAGGGTCCAGGGGGCAGGTGGTGAGGCGGGCTTCGGAGAAAATATTTAGTGCACCACACCAAATCTGTCTCATTTCCCTAGACTGTGGTTCAGTGGGAATCCCCACTCCACTGCTGATCTACTTTTTAAACATCCCCTAACAGCAAAGCCGTGCCCCATCTCCCACATCCTGAGCACTCCCAGTCGTACCTTCGGCACTCTTCACCTAAACATACTGCTTCCTGTCACACCTTCACTTTTCTCCTGCACATACTTCCCCGGTTATACCATATGCACTCCGGCTTCTCTTGCCAATATTGCCTGCTAAGACAATTGTTTTTTACTGTTTGTTATGTTGCCAACCTTTGCTGTTATAGAATGGGCACACTTTTGCTGATACTTAAAGAATATGTAAACCCAATAGTTCATATTCCTCATCTCTGCCTGATGTACCATATACTTGTATAAAAAAGATTGCTGTTCTCTTTGTATTGATTCCTTTGTGTGAAATCACTGATGTTCCTACCAGTCCCTCTGCTTTCCTATTAAAAACTGACCACACTTGGTAGGAGAGCACAGCATGGTCAGGTCTCTAGCTGTGCTGCTCTCCTCCAATTATTAGTCTTCTTCATTTACCCGCTTCTGCACAGCCATTTACTGGGAAGACCAGTGTCCTGTTGTTTCTCCTCCCTCACTTCTCTATGCAGCTGAGAACAGAGGGTATGCAATCACTTCGGAAATGGGAAAAAATGTATTTAGAATATTTCTATATGAATACACAAATGTTTTGCCTCTTATTTCTATTTTAAACTGTATGGGTTGTTATACAAGGTGAGGGTTGACATATACTTTAACAGTAAAGGGGGTTTTCTTTCATTCCCTGTAAAAAAAATATTACATCCACTTTGCAAATATAAAGATCACTTTGATAATTAATTTATTATTATATAAATCCTGTATAATAATATTAAATTAATGATCAAAGTGATCCAAGTGATTTGCAAAGTGGATGTAATATTTTTTTTTACAGGGAATGAAAGAAAAACCCCTTTACTTTAGAAGGAAAAAAAATAACTGTGTTCAGTGGTCAAAAACACATCTGAAGACCTTTATTTCATCCTGTTTTGTCATTTAGCATTCCATCATCACAACAAAGCATATGCATAAAATGGAAGAGTTTAAAAAATTGTATTTCATAGCATTAATGAGTTTGGAATTTAAAAAGGGTGCTAAAAGGAGAAGCTTAGCATGAGGCCTTTCAAACATAACTGTAAAACTTTTATGTCTTAAACTGTGCTGTGCTCTTGTGCCCCATACATTGTTGTCTCACAGCAGTTTTTAGCTTGAGAGAGCAATCCTATTTTAATATACTTTACACCAAAGAATATGGATTGCGATTTAAGGTTATTTGTCACTGGAAATAAAAGTGGGGTCATGTATCTTTTTTTCTTTCTTTTGCTCTTTTTCTTTTAACAGTGGATGTTTGCACTTTTCTCTTTATTTAGATTTATATTTTCTGCATCAAGTAAAGAGAACTTGCCCTGAGTCAGCCCACTATTTTATCTATTCCTTCCCAAACCTTTACAGTTTGTGGGGTTTTATCTGTAAAGATCTGTAAAGACTAACTTCAATCAATTAGTAAAGGAATTAACTGCCAATGTTATTAAGGGGTCTTTAAAAATCAGTCCTCTCACCCTTTACAGTGTACAGATAATGAGGATATAAGATGGAATACTTGGGTCCAAAAACTAGTAAGACTTTTACATGACCAGAGAATATGATAAAGATTGCCTGTTTGCCTACAGTTGTGCCAACACAGTGGGGATTTAGAAGGGTAGACATTTCACAGACTGAAGGGAGTGAGATACCAGCAGGCAATCATTTTTTGTGAAAGCTCCCAGTGGTTGATGCAATGGGAGACACCATAGGTGTACTGAAAGGCATGTAGCCACCGCGCTGTGGTATAAGAAATTTGAAGGTCCTCCTCCCATTTCAATAGGAGGGCAAACTTATTATGGAGATTGTTGTATAAAAGGGAAATACCTTTCGTAGAAGGTGATGGGGAATTATATTGACTCCATATCACAGTAGAGAGACATGGGGTTGGTAAAGGATTATAACGTAAGAATTGGGTAATACGCACATAAGTTTAGAATTCCATGGCAAGGATACCATATACTCTGGTTAATTCATGGAAGTGCTTGAGTACAGTGTCATCTATTATGACATCTACCGATTGTATGCTTTGATCCATTTATTTCTTACAATGGTTGTAAGCTCTCCATGTTTATTTTTACCTACAGGAAAGATTATAATAAAGCTTACCTGTGTGTAAAATAAATATCTCCTAAATGTGCACCATTTAGGAGATTTTTCTATCGAGCAACAGCAGGTGAAGTTGCACACCTATGCCGTACCTTCAGAGCTGTGTGCCGCGGCCGAGGGTGACGTCATCATGGCTCAGCTGTTCAAGTGGCCAGAGCCCACAAACATGGAAGAAAGACCATGTGAACATGGAAGCCCTGGCAGCAGTGACACTGGACACTGGAGAGCTTCGTTGTAAGATAAGTCCTTCATAATGTGCTAGCATGTGATGCATACTAGCACATTATGCCTTTGCCTTGCAGGGGAAACCTTTTTTTTTTGTTTTCAAAGAGTTTACTACTGCTTTAATAGATAGGTAAGGTGTATGTCTTTCCAACGCCACCATTGGCATGTGTATATGGTGGGCATTAAGGGGCTTGCCTGATTGACTAAACAAGGCTCTCCATGCAAGCAATGAGGACCGAACAGTCACTGGTAAGCTGCCTATCTGTAACAGTTTCCAGAGATCCACTAAAAGAAGGATATGACATGCTGTACCTTTACCAGTGCGGATTCTATATATAGTTTCTTAGTTACATAGTTAGTCTGGCTGAAAAAAGGCAAAAGTCCACCCAGTTCAACCATAAAAAAAAAGTTATAATCCAATACCCACAGTTGATCCAGAGGAAGGCAAAAAAAAACCCCAGCAAAGCATGATCCAATTTGCTCCTGCTGGGGAAAAAAATTCCTTTGTGATCCCCCAAAGAGGCAATCGGATATTTCCTGGATCAACTTTACCTATAAATGTTAGTATCCAGTTATATTCTGTGTATCTAAGAAAGAATCCAGACCTTTTTTGAAGCAATCCTCTGAGCTGGCCAGAACCAACTCTTGAGGGAGTCTATTCCACATTTTCACAGCTTTCACTGTGAAGAAACCTTTCAGTGTTTGGAGATGAACCACTGATGTATTTATACATGTTGATCATATCCCCTCTTAATCCCCTCTTCTCAAAAGAGAATAAATTCAGTTCCTCTAATCTTTCCTCATAGCTGATCTCCTCCATGCCTTGTATCACTTTGGTTGCCCTTCTCTGTACTTCCTCAAGTTCCCCAATGTTCTTTTTGTGAATTGGTGCCCAAAACTGAACTGCATATGCCAGATGAGGTATAACTAATGATTTGTACAGGGATAATATGATATCTCTCTCTCTGGAGTCTATACATCTTTTAATACAAGAGAGGATTTTGCTCGCTTTAGAAACTGCAGCTTGGCATTGCATGCCATTATTAAGCTTGTGATCTACCAGAACTCCCAGATCCTTCTCCACCATTGATTCCCCCAATTGTACTCCCCCTAGTATGTATGATGCATGTATATTCTTAGCCCCCAAGTGCATAACTTTACATTTATCAACATTAAACCTCATTTGCCACATGGTTGTCCAATTAAACAGTGCATTGAGGTCGGCTTGTAAGTTGAAGACATCCTGTAAGGACGTTATTCCACTGCACATAGGATAGGTGTTCATAGGATGTTGTCTGAGGGTTGGAACCAATGTGTAATATGGGTCAGTTGTATCACCAAATAATAATCTTTTAAATCAACCATCCTAAAGCCCCCTATTCTCTTGTGCTTTATTGTATCTGAAATGGAGCACTGGGGGTGCTTGGAAAGCCAGATGTATTTTCAAAAGAGAGTCTAGAGGGAGGATATGTACTCGAACAGTAATGGAATAGACAACGTGTGAAAGACGTATAAAATCTGTGGTAAAACCATCATTTTATATGCTGCTAATCTTCCTGCCCATGATAGTTCCCACTGCAAAAAAATTAAACAATTGCTGCTGGAATTTTGCAATAAGGGGTTTATAATTTGCCGCCACTAAAGAGGTTATAGAGAGAGTAAGGGTAATATCGGATACAGGATACCAACAGTTGTCCACATATATGGCAGGCATTGCAATATTGCAATAAGTGTGTTTTTGTATTCCTAAGTCTAAGACCAAAGAACATCTTTTGTTTTGATGAGAAATTAATAACAATTTACAAAGCCATCCACAATTCTGCCTGCCGCTACATCACCAACCTCAGCTCAGAATATCTAAATTGTCCACTTTGCTTCTCCAAAAACCTCCTCCTCCTCTCTAACTCCTTCATCACCATTGAGGGAGTTAGAAAGGATGGTAGAGGCTCTGGAGAGCCCTCCTCTAAAGAGAAATGGAGGTTATACAAAAGTTAGTAGCTATGCTGGGATGAGTTGATGGAGAAAGAAGAAAGCAGTTGTTAGAGGCGGGACAGGCTTGACTGAAGAAACAATTTTTCAGAGATCACCTAAAATCAGAGCGAGTAGGAGATAGCCATGCAGTTTGGGGTGTATGGGGTTCCAGGGGATGGTAGTGGCTCTGGAGTAGTCCTGGAAGTGATCAGATTTGCAAGGATCACCTAAAAACAGACAGGAGTAAGTTACCCCTAAAAACTGGTCACTTTCAGGACTTCTCCAGAGACTCTACCATTCTCTGGAGCCCCTGAACCCAAACCTGCATGGCTATCTCCTACTCTGTCTGCTTTTAGGTGATCTTTGAGCAATTTTCTCTTCAGTTAAGCCTATCCTGCCTCTAACTAGGAACTTAATTTTATTTTCACCATCAAATCATCTCCACACAGCTACTACCCTTTGTATCACTTCCCCTTCACTTTAGAGGAGGGTCCTTCTAACCCTCTATCTTGAATTGTATTGCAACTGTACTGTGTTCCTTTATTTTGCAATTTCCTGCACAAACTGTTGGTGCTATATAAATCCTGTATAATATTTAACTGATTTAAACTCAAAGTTCAATGGGGCTTCAACATATTTTTTTTTGCTAAAAGTTCTTCAAGAGTACATGCATGTTTGAACCTAAGATGAATATAAAACTCTTCACTAAATTGTAATGTGTAAGAATAGTTCTATAATATGTAGATATCTGGATGATTCAATCAATTTGCAGTTTGATAGAGGCCATTTTGGCAAAATAGAAAAAAATCACAGGAATAAAAGGAGAAAAAAGAAAAGGGGTAAAACTCAGATTGATGTATATCATGAGTTATCTGTAGTGGTACAATAAAAATAAAATGGCATAAATGCTGCATAATTTAAGGTGACATTGATTCTAAATGTTCCATTGAAAGCAAATGGCCCTTTGAAAGTAATGGCTTCTCACAAACCCCATAGAAAGTAATTGATTTTGCCTGGTCTGTGCAGGTGAAATATGGCTGAGAAAACCAGAAGAAAAAGCACCACTAACAGCATAATACTAACTTCAAAATGTTGAAAGCACTGCAGCAAACCTTGCTGTCACTACTATACAACTGCAGCAACACACTCCTTTTTTACCTATGTATTTTGGTATGTAAACATGTACAGTATTTCTAAAGTATATTTATTCATGTTGTAGATTTTGGCTAAATCCTGCTTTAGTATAATTAGTCTTAAAGACACATAACATTTAAATGTGCAGAATTGTATTAGTATTTAAAATGCACGGTTGAAAAACAGGATATAAAAAATGCAAAGTAGTATAGAAAAAAATCAATAGTGCATTAAATTATTTTGTTTCATTAATAAATGTTGATATATATTGTAAAGATACATGTATTTAAAATGTATGTATCTCTTTAGTTTTTTTTATTAGTCCTGCTGTCATCAGCACATAAAACAAATGTGAGAATGGGGATAAAATATGTGTGTGTAAGTATTGCACATCAAGAAGGAATAGAGGGTTACAAAAATGTTCTTTTTTTTTACACAGAGGCTTGGAGCTTTGAGAATAGACCATGTATGTATAAGGTTTAGAATATATGCTTGGTGCACAACTTCTTACTGATATTTTTCTATGAAGGGAATGCCCACCCACAGTACTGAGACAGGGTCATCAAGCACCCAGGGCAAGGATCAGGAATTGCACCCCCCACACACTGTTAATACGTGCCTTAGAATGGGTGATCCACCGTACGTCTGTTCTTTGCTCGATTGCTAGTCTTCACCTGAGGCAACTACCCCTCCAGTCCACCCCTTGTCCTGACCCATCCCAGCCATTTCAGTCCTGCTTACTGGTAGAAGTAGCCAGCAAACCTACAAAAGAAACACACACACATGGCAGCAAAATGATATAAATATCAGTGCCATGAGTTACTCATAAACTAGCATGCACTTTGAGAAAAGTGACCTGATCTTTTGCTAACCATAACCCGTGAAGATTAGTTTGCTCATCTGAGATCAATTTTGATACTTCCCAAATGATACCCAAGTAACATGTTAATCTGTCAAATCCACAGGTATAAAAAATTATTTGTTATCTTGTATATGACATTCCTAATACCTTTTATGCAGATGTATACAGTATGTAAGGAGATCTGCTGGTGAACTGCCTTCTTTCACCATTCAATGTGGAGCATGAAAAGGAATGGTTCAGAAGAACACCAGAAGAGGGTTCCAAGCACAGAGTTAGTGGTGAGCAAAGAAGCTCTAAGTAGTCTGGCTCGGAAACTCAGTGTCTGATGGATATATTTCTTGAGAACAAATAATAGTACTGGAAAGCAATAGCTCACACCTGTGCCGCGTAAAGAGGGGATAAAATACTTTGACCAAATAAATACAAACTTTGTCGAAGATTAGTTACTATAACTATATGTCTGTTCCTTCTAGTAGGCATTTTGGCTAAAACCTGGTAATAACATATGGGAGACATTCAAAGATGCTATTTTCTGTTTGTGACTGGATTCTTCCTAAAAAAGGAAAGCTAATGTGCCTGGTTTCTTTTCTGTGTTTGTTTCCAATTTCTGTAAGAAAGTGTCCCATAGGCCAAAAGAACTAATATTGTATATACAGTTGCAAGAAAACGTATGTGAACCCCTTGGGATTACGTGGAGTTTTGCATGAAATGGGCATAAAATGTGCTCTGAACGTCATTAAGTCACAACAATAGAAGAACACAGTCTGCTGAACATAATACTACACAAACATTAGATGTTGCCATGGTTTAATTGCACATAACATGTAAACATTCACAGTGCAGGGAGGAAAAAGTATGTGAACCTTTGGACTTAATAACTGGTTGACCCTCCTTTGGCAGCAATAACCTCAACCAAATGTTTCCTGTAGTTGCAGATCAGACCTGCACAACGATCTGGAGTAATTTTGGACCACTCCTCTTCACAAAACTGTTTCAGTGTAGCAATATTCTTGGGATGTCTGGTGTGAATCGCTTTCTTAATGTCATGCCAAAGCATTTCAATCGGGTTGAGGTCAGGACTCTGACTGGGCCACTCCAGAAGGCGTATTTTGTGCTGTTGCAGCAATTGTTTTGTTGAATTACTTGTATGCTTTGGGTCATTGTCCTGTTGCATCACCCATCCCCTGCGGAGCTTTAGTTGGCGGACAGATGGTCGTACGTTTTCCTGCAAAATGTCTTGATAAACTCTGGAATTCATTTTCCCATCAATGACAACAATCCGTCCAGGCCCTGAGGCAGCAAAGCAGCCCCAAACCATGATGCTCCCTCCGCCATGTTTTACAGTGGGAATGAGGTTTTGATGTTGGTGTGCTGTGCCTTTTTTTCTCCACACATAGTGTTGTGTGTTCTTCCCAAACAACTCAATCTTGGTTTCATCTGTCCACAGTATATTTTGCCAGTAGTGCTGTGGAACATCCAGGTGCTCTTTTGCAAACTTCAAACGTGCTGCAATATTCTTTTTGGACAGCAATGGCTTCCTCCGTGGTGTCCTCCCATGTACTCCATTCTTGTTTAATGTTTTCCTTATTGTAGATGTGTCAACAAAAATGTTAGCATGTGCCAGAGATTTCTGTAGGTCTTTAGCTGACACTCTGGGATTCTTCTTTACCTCATGCAGCATTCTACGCTGTGCTCTTGCAGTGCTTTTTACAGGACGACCACGCCTAGGGAGAGTAGCAACAGTGTTAAACTTTCTCCATTTGTAGACAGTCTGTCTTACCATGGACACATGAACATCAAGGCTTTTGGAGATACTTTTGTAACCCTTTCCAGCTTCATGCAAGTCAACAATTCTTGACCGTAGGTCTTCTGAGAGCTCTTTTCTGCGAGGCATGGTTCACATCAGACAGTGCTTCTTGAAACCAGTAAACCCAAAACAGGTGTGTGTTTTTTAAGGGCAGGACAGCTTTCAGCAACACATCCAATATCATCACACTGATTGGAGTCAAGGTTGGCTCACTCCTGGCTCCAATTAGCTCTGGGAGAAGTCATTAAGCTAGGGCCTCACATACTTTTTCCTCCCTGCACTGTGAATGTTTACATGTTATGTGCAAATAAACCATGGCAACATCTAATGTTTGTGTAGTATTATGTTCAGCAGACTGTGTTCTTCTATTGTTGTGACTTAGATGACGTTCAGAGCACATTTTATGCCCAATTCATGCAAAACTCCACGTAATCCCAAGGGGTTCACATACTTTTTCTTGCAACTGTATATATATATATATATATATATATATACACAGTGAAGGAAATAAGTATTTGATCCCCTGCTGATTTTGAATGTTTGCCCACTCACAAAGAAATGATCAGTCTGAAAATTGAATGGTAGCTGTGTCGTAACACTGAGAGGCAGAATAGCAACAACAAATTCAAAAGAATTGCATGTCTAACAAATTATGCACTGATTTGCATGTTCATGAGGGCAATAAGTATTGATCCCCTATCATTCAGCATGATTTCTGGCTACCAGGTGTCTTTCATACAGGTAACAAGCTGAGATTAGAAGCAGTCTCTTAAAGGGAGTGCTGCTAATTTCATTTTGTTACCTGTATAAAAGACATCTGTCCACAGGAGCAATCAAACAATCAGATTCCAAACTCTCCACCATGGCAAAGACCAAAGAGCTGTCCAAGGATGTCAGGGACAAGATTGTAGACCTACACAAGGCTGGACTGGGCTACCAAACTATCGCCAAGCAGCTTGGTGAGAAGGTGACACCAGTTGGTGCAATCATTCACAAATAGAAGAAACCCAAAACAACTGTCAGTCTCCCTAGGTGTAGTGCACCATGCAAAATCTCACCTTGTGGAGTGTCAGTGATCATGAGAACAGTGAGGAATCATCCCAGAACTACACGTGAGGATCTTGTCAATGATCTCCAGGCAGCTGGGACCACAGTACCAAGAAAACAATTGGTAACACACTACGCCGACAAGGATAGAAATCCTGCAGTGGCCGCAAGGTCCCTCTGCTCAAGAAAGCACATGTCCAGGCCCGTCTGAAGTTTGCCACTGAAATCTGAATGATGCAGAGGAGGACTGGTTGAAAGTGTTGTGGTCAGATGAGACCAAAATCGAGCTCTTTGGCATCAACTCAACTCGCTGTGTTTGGAGGAGGAGGAATGCTGCCTATGACCCCAAGAACACCAGCCCAACTGTCAAACATAGTGGTGGAAACATTCTGCTTTGGGAGTGTTTTTCTGATAAGGGGACAAGACAACTGCACCGCATCAAAGGGACGATGGACGGGGCAATGTACAGTCAAATCTTGGGTGAGAACCTTCTTCCCTCAACCCGGGCATTGGGTCGTAGATGGGTGTTCCAGCATGACAATTACCCAAAACAAACGGCCAAGGCAACAAAGGAGTGGCTCAAGAAGAAGCACATTAAGGTCCTGGAGTGGCCAAGCCAGTCTCCAGACCTTAATCCTATTGAACATTTGTGGAGGGAGCTTAAAGTTTGAGTTGCCAAACATCAGCCACCAAACCTTAATGACTTGGAGAAGATCTACGAAGAGGAGTGGGCCAAAATCCCTCCTGAGATGTGTGCAAACCTGGTCGCCAACTACAGGTAACGTCTGACCTCTGTGATTGCCAACAAGAGATTTGCCACCAAGTACTAAGTCATGTTTTGTGAAGGGGATCAAATACTTATTTCCCTCATGAACATGCAAATCAGTGCATAATTTGTTAGACATGCATTTCTTTCGAATTTTTTGTTGCTATACTGTCTCTAAGTGTTACAATACACCCACCATTCGATTTTTAGACTGATCATTTCTTTGTGAGTGGGCAAACATTCAAAATCAGCAGTGTGTTGAAAAAAGTGAATAAAGCTCAAAATCCTTCTAATAGCTTTTATTTCCATACACAGAAATGCATTGGGAACACTACACATTCTATTCCAAATCAAAACATGAAGAAAAATATATCAAATTTGTGTTGTTCCTCTAAAAACAATTTAAGAAAAGTGAATGTTAGACTGTTCAAAAAAATAGCAGTGTTTGTATTCTTCTTTACAAACTCAAACATTCACTATATAAACTGAAAAATGTTTGAAGATTTTGCTTTCCTTTGAATCACTTAATAAATATTTAGTTGTATAAGCACTGTTTCTGAGAACTGCTGTACATCTGTGTTGCATGGAGTCAACCAACTTATGGCACCTGTGAACAGGTATTCCAGCCCAGGATGATTGGACTACATTCCACAGTTCTTCTCTCTTTCTTGGTTTTGCCTCAGAAACTGCATTTTTGATGTCACCTCACAAGTTTTCTATTGGATTAAGATCCGGGGATTGGGTTGGCCACTCCATAACGTCAATCTTGTTGGTCTGGAACAAAGATGTTGCACGTTTACTGGTGTGTTTGGGGTCGTTGTCTTGTTGGAACACCCATTTCAAGGGCATTTCCTCTTCAGCATAAGGCAGCATGACCTCTTCAAGTATTCTGATGTATTCATACTGATCCATGATCCCTGGTATGCCATAAATAGGCCCAACACCGTAGTATGAGAAACATCCCCATATCATGATGCTTGCGCAACCATGCTTCGCTGTCTTCACAGTGTACTGTGGCTTGAATTCAGTGTTTGGGGGTCATCTGACAAACTGTCTCCGGCCACTAGACCCAAAAAGAACAATCTTACTTTCATCAGTCCACAAAATGTTGCGCCATTTCTCTTTAGGCCAGTCAATGTGCTCTTTGGCAAATTGTAACCTCTTCAGCACGTCTTTTTTTCAACAGTGGGACTTTGCAGGGGCTTCTTGCAGATAGCTTGGCTTCACATAGGTGTCTTCTAATTGTAACAGTACTCACAGGTAACTTTAGACCTTCTTTGATCTTCCTGGAGCTGATTGTTGGCTGAGTCCTTGCCATTTTGGCTATTCTTCTATCCATTGGAATGGTAGTTTTTCACTTTCTTCCACGTCTTTCAGGTTTTGGTTGCCATTTTAAAGCATTTGCGATCATTTTAGCTGAGCAGCCTATCATTTTCTGCACTTCTTTATATGTTTTCCCCTCTCTAATCAACTTTTTAATCAAGGTACGCTGTTCTTCTGAACAATGTCTGGAACGACCCATTTTCCTCAGAATTTCAGAGAGAAATGCACTGTAACCAGCATGTACAACATTTTCTGCCTTCCTTCCTAGTGTGTATATATATATATATACACACTATATTACCTTCATGGCCACAGGTGTATAAAATCAAGCACCTAGGCATGCAGACTGCTTCTGCAAACATTTGTGAAAGAATGGGTCTAGGAGCTCAGTTAATTCCATTGTGATACCATGTTAGGTTGCCACCTGTGCAATAGGTCCATCCATGAAATTTCCTTGCTACTAAATATTCCACGCTCAACTGTTAGTGGTATTATAACAAAGTGGAAGCAACTGGGAAAAACAGAAACTCAGCTACGAAGTGGTAGGCCACAAAAAATGACAGAGCGGGGTCAATGCATTCTGAAGCGCACAGTGCGTAGAAGTTGCCTACTGTCTGCAGAGTCAATAGATAAAAACTTCCAAACTTCATGTGGCCTTCTAATTAGCACAGCAGTGTGTAGAGAGCTTCATGGAATTGGTTTCCATGGCTGAGCAGCTGCATCCAAGCCTTCCATCTCCAAGTGCAATGCAAAGCGTTGGATGCCCTGGTGTAACGCATGCCACCACTGGACTCTAGAGCAGTGAAAACGTGTTCTCTGGAGTGATAAATCACGCATCTCTGTCTAACAGTCTAATAGATGTGTCTGGGTTTCACAGTTGCCAGGAGAACGGCACTTGCCTGACTGTATTGTGCCAACTGTAAAGTTTGGTGGAGGAGGGATTATGGTGTGCGGTTGGTTTTCAGGGATTGGGCTTCCTTAAGGCATCAGCATGCCAAGACATTTTGGACAAATTTCATACTCCCAAGTTTGTAGCAACAGTTTGGGGATGGCTCTTTCCTGTTCCATCATGACTGCGCACCAGTGCACAAAACAAGGTCCATAAAGGTATGGATAAGTAGTACGTTTGGGGTGGAGAAACTTGACTGGCCTGCACAGTCTTGAACTCAACACCTTTGGGATGAATTAGAGCGGAGACTGAGAGCCAGGCCTTCTTGTCTGATATCAGTGCCTGACCTCACAAATGAGCTTCTGGAAGAATGGTCAAACATTCCCATAAACACACTCCTAAACCTTGTGGACAGCCTTCCCGGAAGAGATGAAGCTGTTATAGCTGCAAAGGGTGGGCCAACTCAATATTGAACCCTACGGACTAAGACTGGGATGCCATTAAAGATCACGTTCGTGTAAAGGCAGGCGTCCCAATAGTTTTGTCAATATAGTGTATATATATATATATATATATATAGATATATATATATATATATATATAGTGGATATAAACAATATACACACCCCTGTTAAAATGTCAAGTTTCTGTGATATAAAAAATTAGACAAAGATAAATAATTTCAGAACTTTTTCCACCTTTAATGTAACCTATAAACTGTACAACTCAGTTGAAAAACAAACTGAAATATTTTAGGTGGAAGGAAGTAGAAATCAAAAACTAAAATAATATGGTTGTATAAGTGTGCACACACTTAAACTAATAGTTTGTTTAAGCACCTTATGATTTTATTACAGCACTCAGTCTTTTTGGGTATGAGTCTATCAGCATGGCACATCTTGATTTGCCATTATTTGCCTACTCTTCCTTGCAAAAACACTCCAAATCTGTCAGTTGTGAGGGCATCTCCTGGGCACAGCCCTCTTCAGATCACCCGACAGATTTTCGATCAAATTCAGGTCTGGGCTCTGGCTGGGCCATTCCAAAACATTATTCTTCTGGTGAAGCCATTCCTTTGTTGATTTGGATGTATGTTTTGGGTCGTTGCCATGCTGAAAGTTCCTGTTCATGTTTAGCTTTCTAGCAGAAACCTGAAGGTTTTGTGCCAATATTGACTGGTATTTTGAACTGTTCATAATTCCCTCCACCTTGACTAAGGCCCCAGTTCTAGCTGAAGAAAAGCAGCCCCAAAGCATGATGCTGCCACCACCATGCTTCACTGTGGGTATAGTGTTCTTTTGGTGATGTTCAGCATTGTTTTTGTGCCAAACATATCTTTTGGAAATATGGCCAAAAAGTTCAACCTTGGTTTCATCAGATCACAACACTTTTTCCCACATGCTTTTGGGACACTTCAGATGTGTTTTTGCAAATTTTAGCCGGGCTTGGATGTTTTTCTTTGTAAGAAAAGGCTTCCATCTTGCCACTCTACCTCATAGCCCAGACATATGAAGAATATGGGAGATTGTTGCCACATGTACCACACAGCCAGTACTTGTCAGATATTCCTGCAGCTCCTTTAATTTTGCTGTAGACCCTTTGGCAGCCTCCCAGACCAGTTTTCTTCTATTTTCATCAATTTTGGAGGGACGTCCAGTTCTTGGTAACGTCACTGTTGCGCCATATTTTCTTCGCTTGATTATGACTGTCTTCACTGTGTTCCATGGTATATCTAATGCCTTGGAAATTCTTTTGTACCTTTCTCCTGACTGATACCTTTCAACCATGAGATCCCTCTTATGCTTTAGAAGCTGTCTGCAGACCATAGCTTTTGCTGTAGGGTGTGACTAAGAAAATGTCAAGAAAGACCTACTGGAAAAGCTGAGCTTTATTTGGGGTTAATCAGAGGCACTTTAAATGATGGCAGGTGTGTATTAACACCTATTTAACATTTTGAATGTGATTGCTTAATTCTGAACACAGCTACAGCCCCAGTTATAAGAGGGTGTGCACACTTATGCAACCACATTATTTCAGTTTTTATGTTTACTCCCCCCCCTAAAAGATTTCATTTTATTTTTCACTTGAGTTGTACAGTTTATAGGTCACATTAAAGGTGCGAAAGCTCTGAAATGATTTATCTTTGTCTAATTTTTTTACAGCACAGAAAGCTGACATTTTAACAGGGGTGTGTACACTTTTTACATCATATGTATTTTTTTACGTATTAATATATATATATATATATATATATATATATATATATATATATATATATATATATATAAATTTTGTTTTCTAAATTAAAATATACAACAGTATACAGTACAACCATATCCTCATTATTAATGCAAGGAGCTCGTTATCATTGGGATTCCATTTTTCTTCTGATTGTCAAGTATCTTAGACCCACTCTGACAACAAACTACCAAAATGTGATTCATTAGCACAATCTGTTTAACTTAGAAGGGGTGTACTTGTTAATCAAGTGCATCTTTGTATTTAACATGCTTCCTTAAATGAACTGCTTGTACTTCCAATGGTTCCTCTTCAAAAAAAACCTTTTAAGAAAGAACAGTTTATGCAAGCACATTTTTACCTGTGAATTGATTTATAAAATTAACCATTCATATTCCAGATCCTTTGATCTTTTTCTTGACTTACTATATAAGGATAGAATATACTACATTATTCTTGGACTGTACTAGAGGTACACATACCTTCTTCCCCTTCTAATAATAGGTTACAACGGTTTTGTAAAACTGGATCTGAAATTCACTTCATCGTGTGGATATGCAGAATAATCTAGAGCACATATAAAAATAGTAAAGGGGTTCATTGGACCTCTTACTAGTTTGTTCCACTGTGCCCTCTGCAACTAAATAAAAATAGGATATTCACTGGATTTCATGCAATGAACAAGAATTCAATATGAATCCAGGTTTAAGTTAACTAATTCGCTCAAGAATACAAATGCATTTGAGTATCTATGGTAAACAATGTTATGGCAAGCAAAATATTTTTTGCCAACTCAACATGTGGAGGGTTGCTTTTTTTTTAACTTTAGTAAAGTCACTCCTGTAGTGCTCAGCACTATCATCCTCAAGTTTATGATGTCAGAAGACTAAAGTGGTACTGTTCACAGTTAGAACTTCATTAAACGTCATGTGATACTGTACTTTAAGCATGGCCATCTCCAGGACTTCTTCAGAGCCTTTTCCTGGCCTACATCACCAGCCTCATCTCACAATATCACCCAAACTGACCTCTTCACTCTTCCCAAGACCTCTTTCCCTGTATCCCCCATGTCTCCTCCCCCCACGACCATCTCCAGGACTTCTTCAGAGCCTTTTTCTCCCTCTGGAACTACATATCCTAATACACTTAGTTGTCATCCACTCTGTCCTCTTTCAGACAATCCTTGAAAACTCATCTCTTCAGGGAACCTATCCCACCTCTACATAACAGTTGGAATTTTACTTTCCTCATCAACTAATCCTCCCATTTTTTTTGTAAAGCATAAACTGTTGGCACTATATAAAATCTAAATAGTAGGAATAATATTAATTACAAAGTAACTAAATATTATAGTCATTGAATCAAGTAGTTTTAGCTTACTACAGGTGATATACAGTACAATAAGACCATGGCTAGTCAGTGAGCTCTTTGCAAGTTATGCTAGTATAGGTCAATTGTAACTGTTGTGATCAATTGGCAATTTGTCTTCTCCTGTCACGTTTTTGTAGCCATTGTTGTATTGCGTGGCAGTAATAATTCAATAGGTTATGGATATGGATATTTGGCATGCTACACACACCCCAAAAACTGCAACAAAGTACACAGGATAACGAGTAGCTGGTTCTGCACTTCCACATTTGCTGGCAATTCCCACTTGTAAAAATGATAGGTGGGAGTTGCTGTATAAATACAATAGCCATTACAGCTGCTGCTGTCAAAACTAGATCTTCTAGCACAGTGTTTATAAAAACACAGGATTCAGAGATACAAATAATATTGTTACTTTTATGTACTCTCTTTGAGTCATCTGCCTATCAAATGCTTGAACTTTGACCTACATATGATGTCAGTTAAAGCAACATAGCAGTTGATCCTTAGTCAGGCCATAGATGATGTGATTTTTTTTCTCTTGGCAGGGAGTCGTCCCTGCCAGGAGAACAAAATGATTATTGCTAGTGGCTATAGCCGCTGGCAATAATCACATGCTGAAAATCTAGCATGCTAGGTGTACCCAACTCATTCTATGGATTGACTTAAGTACAGTCAGCCTGCCCATACATGGATTGGATCTTGGCCAGCCCCTGGTGAACCGGACGAGATATGATCTATCTATGACCATCTTTAGTTTTGTCAGGGCAGGAACGATGGAATGGGCAGGCAGGCCTATGGTAAGGTCACGCAGCGACTGACGACAGCCACTACCCTCAGACCAGAGTCCCTCAGGGCGCGGAGTCTAACCCCCAGGCTACCCTTCACCAGAGCCCCTGATGGTAGGGATGGACTTGACGCAGCCTGAGACCAGGTCGCGGCCCCCGAGTAACCCCAGCTGTGGTAACGACTGCCGCCAATGGAGTACAGCTGGTGGGAGCTAGATGGGAACACGTGTAGCATAGTCAGACAGGCCGGGTCAATAACAACGGAGCAGACAGTACTAGACGGTAGGCAAAGAATACTCAGGTCACAGGCCGGGTTCAGCAACGGGAGGTCAGGTAAAGGGTTAAAGCAGTGAATAGTCTTGTCCAAGCCGAGTCGGTTACCAGGAGAGCAATGAGAACAGCACAAGAGCTTGCGACAAGGGAACATACAGGACACGAATGCAGAGAGCACTTGCAGACAACAGGCTTAAATGTGATCAACCACACCCTTCTGAGGAGGAGCCGCAGAAGCCTGAAGCCATAAAGTTTCCCACCATGCTTTGCAGAAACCTAAGATGGATGCCAGCACATGGAGATGCACAAGCTCTGAGGAAAGGTAGGACCTTGACAAGTTTACCCTAATTAGCCTTAATTAGCTTCTTCATCCCCTTCTCCCTTTAGCTAATATTTTTCCAATTTTTAAAATGTAGTTTTATTTTCTATTTTAGCCATTAATATTTCAACTTTTATTTTAAAACGTATTTTATTTGACCACTTTTATTGACCAGAGTAGAAAAAAGCTGTGTTTTTTTCTATGGATTGCAAAAAAAAACATTTTTGCAAGACAATATGATTAAAATAATGAATTGACATATAAACAGGCCCAAAGCAGAAATGTAAAATATGCAGTTGGGTCCATAGTCTGGTCCAATACATGGGTAAGAGCTGCAGTGGTTAATATTAGTGAGATATTGCTTTTGGAGTGTATCAAGCATCATCATCTCTGCTTTAGTAGCAGCACACCCAGATATAGAGTTTTCAGTGGTACACTTGGCTGTCTTTGAGGGTGGATGCTGATAACTGCCATAATGACAATGAGTTCCTTATTTGTATGCAGGATACCTCACACTGCATGTCACTTAATTTGTTTTGAAAAGGTAGAGGAACCATTTGAATTACAGTAAAGGTTACCCTTCAGTGAAATTATAGTGACTCTTATCAGCTCAGTTGCTTGTTCAAATTTTCCACGGTATGTCTGGGTTCCCTGTAGGTGTACATGTACTAACATGCTCACAGACCGGCACAAGTGATTTTCTCCTGTTAAGCACTGTAATTCTTGGATTGTTGTGATCTCTTTATATAATAGAGGGGTCCTGTTAGTGTGAACTGCACCTCTCACCTGTTCCAGTGACAATTGGATTTGGATGGCTTCTCCATGGTCTGTCCTGATAATAGTTGTCACCAAGATACACAGGAAAGTGAATATTCCCAGTGGGGACATAAACCACTCCAATGTTTTAACATTTTACCTTTCTGTCTGAAACAAACAAAAAAATGTCTGCTTTTAGATATACCATATTGTTGCTCTTCTATTATGTTAGGTTTATTCTTTAGTAGTATTGCAATAGTCTTTGTATATCATAAAGTTGCAGATAACTGATCCCCCCCCTCCATAGCTGGCATAGCTGTCAGTGTATTTTTGGTTTATCTGGTAGTCTTTAGCTCTAGTGATACAAACAACTGTGATCCTGGACACTAAATGAGCCTATTTTATACATAACTGTAAGTACTGATTTGTTTGAGTAGCTGCCTTCTATCTCTGAACAATTTCTTTGTTTTTCACTTACAGTCTCTAGCAAAATGATTTTGCTTTTTGCACTTACTGTGTATTTTCCCATAGGCAGGAACATACTCTTCTGCTCCAGGAGTGGCTTGCTCAACAATGTCTACATCTAATAGTTTTAGCTTTTGTTGATGTCTGCTTTTATTGTTTGCTTGTGTTTTTAGATGGTATTTAGAGTGTACAGGCTCATCCCTGCATTATTTGTATGGCAGTTTTGTGTGCCCTTGGCTTCTACACAGCTATAGCTCTTTGAAAGTTTAGTTCCGGAACTCTTAGCATTCTCTTCCTTACAATAACGTATTATACACCATGCTTTCAGGCATTGTCATTCAGGACCATTTTGTCTCTAAAAAGTTGCCATGTACCAAATTTGTATGTTGCAACCAACAGACACTTCGACAAACCGTGATCTATAGAATGAAACATTTACTTATAAGTCTTAGACTTTTTGTACATCATGCATCTTAAAGTGGAATGCAAGTCAAGGCCTTACATAGCTTAAATCTACTCCCACCCCTATTCTAATCCTATTCTATCTACTGTGTAAAAGGAAAGAAGTCTATATTTTTACCTATGCTGAAGTCATTCCGGTCATGTCACACGATTGGGTCCCAGCACAGGCTTCAGTGTAGAGGAGGGACAACTGACAATGGATGCCCCATAGTAATCCTATGGGTTACGTCTTTGCACAGTCTTTTCATCCATTGTCATTTCCTCTCCTCTACACTGAAGCTGGCAGTGGGACTTGATCTTGTTACCAGACTGGAGCAGCTTCAGAATAGGCACGTTTATGTATCTTTCCTTTTACAGGGTAGATAGAAAAGGGTTTGGAATGAGGGTGGTAGTAGATGTAGGCTTAGTTAGGTTTTGACTTGCCTTCCACTTTTATCATTAAAGAGTGAAAGATAGTGAATATGATTAGTCTCTTGCCATTAATAAGTGTTATATAGCCAGTCTTACCGTTGAGTCATTGTTTTCTAGTTCAGTAGCCTTCATATAATGTTTAAACTGTGATAAAGTAAAATGTCCAGTTTCCCCAGTGTTTGGTGCCAGGCCTCCTGCACAGTCCACATGACTAGGGACAGGTACATTTGTTACAGATGTTATATCTGCTGTTATGGTTTATTGGCTTATAAACACCATCGGTTCTTCCAGCTTTGTATTCCACGTTTCCAGAGTCCTGAAGTTTAGCAACAACTTTGGCAAAACATGCATAAAATATCAGGCCCTCTGCGTGTTTTCCAGGTTAACATCTGCCATGCATTTGCCTGTTTTTAATGTGTAAAATATCTGCCAAAATGTTGAAAGACCAACCATACAGTGCACAGACAGTTAACAGTTACATCACAAATAACTATTTGGTGTTACTGAAGGAGACAGTTGTCCAATTGTTAGGGAATTAGTCTCATGATATTATTCTTACAGAGAAACATTTCTTTAAGGGCAATGCTAACTTTACACTATATGTGGTATTATACCAAATAAGAGGAATGATGTAGCTGTTGAAGTAAAATATTTCTTTTTACTTTGGTGAGAAGCTGAACTTTAGCTAACTTTTTTTTTCTGTACTTTAGTCACGTGATTTACCTGTATTGAAGGATGATCTATAATATGCAGGCTGCTGGATTCCATAGTAATCTTCACTGCAGAGATGCCGGTCCACTTCCTGACGCTGGACCTCAGACGCTGCGGCAGTTTACAGCTTCAACGCCCTGAGCTGAGCTGCACTAAAGATGCACTGATAGGGACCTGGCTTCCCCTGTCCTATCATCCATTGAAGAAAATAATCTGTTAATGAGGGAGAGGATCCTGTGACTGATCAGACTCTCCCCCATTTACAGAAGCAAGTGGCATTACACTGGAAGTAATAATGTGGAAAGGAATTAAGAGTGGACACTGTGATTATTGATATGTAGATCTCTATATTGGAAGATCATGTATGGATATTTTTTTGGACACTATATGAATACCTTTGTGTAAAGAACACTTTATTATTTATGTTTGGCACAGGTGTATGTATATTTACATTTTTATGCAGATGAGTTTACATTGTGATTAGAGATGAGCGAATCGAACATGATGAAGTGGAATTCGTTTTGAAGATTAGGAAATATTCGATTCGCGCCGAATCCGAAAATTAGCAAACTTCGGATGCACGAATCGAATTTTCCCAAAAATGGCGGCGACATGTGTGGCGACGGAACGGGGATCTCTGGGAAGGCGCGCAGACAAGGCGCGCTGACCCATAATGCATTCATTCATGACATGTGATCGCATTAGCCAATCAGCAGCCAGCCAGCCAGCACTGTGTAATGGTGGAGCTATAAATCGCGGCCATCTTAGAATTCTCCATTAGCCTCCGGTCATTCAAGAGAGACAGACCTCTGTGTATTAGGGACAGAGTTAGGGCCACAGAGACTTTAGGGCCACAGAATCGTTACTTAGGGACACAGAATCGTTACTTAGGGACACAGAATCGTTACTCAGGGACACAGAATTGTTACTCAGGGACACAGAATTGTTACTCAGGGACAGACACAGAATTGTTACTCAGGGACACAGAATTGTTACTGAGGGACACAGAATCGTTACTCAGGGACACAGAATTGTTACTCAGGGACACAGAATCGTTACTCAGGGACACAGAATTGTTACTCAGGGACACAGAATTGTTACTCAGGGACAGACACAGAATTGTTACTCAGGGACACAGAATTGTTACTCAGGGACACAGAATTGTTACTGAGGGACACAGAATCGTTACTCAGGGACACAGAATTGTTACTCAGGGACACAGAATTGTTACTCGGGGACAGACACAGAATTGTTACTCAGGGACACAGAATTGTTACTCAGGGACACAGAATTGTTACTGAGGGACACAGAATCGTTACTCAGGGACACAGAATTGTTACTCAGGGACACAGAATTGTTACTCAGGGACACAGAATTGTTACTGAGGGACACAGAATCGTTACTCAGGGACACAGAATCGTTACTCAGGGACACAGAATTGTTACTCAGGGACACAGAATCGTTACTGAGGGACACAATCGTTACTGAGGGACACAGAATCGTTACTCAGGGACACAGAATTGTTACTCAGGGACACAGAATTGTTACTCAGGGACACAGAATCGTTACTGAGGGACACAGAATCGTTACTGAGGGACACAGAATTGTTACTCAGGGACACAGAATTGTTACTCAGGGACAGACACAGAATTGTTACTCAGGGACACAGAATCGTTACTGAGGGACACAGAATCGTTACTGAGGGACACAGAATCGTTACTGAGGGACACAGAATCGTTACACAGGGACACAGAATTGTTACTCAGGGACACAGAATTGTTACTCAGGGACACAGAATTGTTACTCAGGGACACAGAATCGTTACTGAGGGACACAGAATCGTTACTGAGGGACACAGAATCGTTACTCAGGGACACAGAATTGTTACTGAGGGACACAGAATTGTTACTCAGGGACACAGAATCGTTACTGAGGGACACAGAATCGTTACTCAGGGACACAGAATTGTTACTGAGGGACACAGAATCGTTACTGAGGGACACAGAATCGTTACTCAGGGACACAGAATCGTTACTCAGGGACACAGAATCGTTACTGAGGGACACAGAATCGTTACTCAGGGACACAGAATCGTTACTCAGGGACACAGAATCGTTACTCAGGGACACAGAATCGTTACTGAGGGACACAGAATCGTTACTGAGGGACACAGAATCGTTACTGAGGGACACAGAATCGTTACTCAGGGACACAGAATCGTTACTCAGGGACACAGAATCGTTACTGAGGGACACAGAATCGTTACTCAGGGACACAGAATTGTTACTCAGGGACACAGAATTGTTACTCAGGGACACAGAATCGTTACTGAGGGACACAGAATCGTTACTGAGGGACACAGAATCGTTACTCAGGGACACAGAATCGTTACTCAGGGACACAGAATCGTTACTCAGGGACACAGAATCGTTACTCAGGGACACAGAATCGTTACTGAGGGACACAGAATCGTTACTCAGGGACACAGAATCGTTACTGAGGGACACAGAATCGTTACTCAGGGACACAGAATCGTTACTCAGGGACACAGAATCGTTACTCAGGGACACAGAATCGTTACTCAGGGACACAGAATCGTTACTGAGGGACACAGAATCGTTACTGAGGGACACAGAATCGTTACTCAGGGACACAGAATCGTTACTGAGGGACACAGAATCGTTACTCAGGGACACAGAATCGTTACTCAGGGACACAGAATTGTTACTCAGGGACACAGAATCGTTACTCAGGGACACAGAATCGTTACTCAGGGACACAGAATCGTTACTCAGGGACACAGAATCGTTACTGAGGGACACAGAATCGTTACTGAGGGACACAGAATCGTTACTCAGGGACACAGAATTGTTACTCAGGGACACAGAATCGTTACTGAGGGACACAGAATCGTTACTCAGGGACACAGAATTGTTACTCAGGGACACAGAATTGTTACTGAGGGACACAGAATCGTTACTGAGGGACACAGAATCGTTACTGAGGGACACAGAATTGTTACTCAGGGACACAGAATTGTTACTCAGGGACACAGAATCGTTACTCAGGGACACAGAATCGTTGAATTAAAGAGTATGTCAGACAACACGCAGAGGAGTGGCAGAGGAGGCAATGTTTCAGGAGCGAGCAGATGTGGCAGCAGAGGAAGGGGTCGAGGCAGCACTAGTCGCAGCCAGAGACCAGTGCTCCCGGTGTCATCCAGCGGTCGTGTCTCCACCGACAACCCTGCCGTCATCGATTGGTTGGCTCGGTCGTCTTCTTCTTCCCAGGTCACCTCTGACACCTACAGCCAACGGTCGGTGGGTACGTCAGACACAACCGTTAGTTGGCATGGCCCGGGAGCAAGCCCACTGAAATCACGTGTCCTCTACCTGCCCCTGTCCTTTGGTGTTCCCTCACCAAGCGAAGTATCGCATGCTGTGGGCTCAGCCCCACTGTACAGTGAGGAAGAACTAACAGAGGGCGGTCAGGAACGGGGGGAGACATCCGCCTCTTCAGCAGCCAGGCGAAGAAGTACTGGCGAGGAGAGTGGCTCGGTAGCCGGTCTAGAGACAGGTCTGTCTCCTGACCCACACGCAGCCGAGGGGGCTAGTAGTGAGGCGGAGACCCTAATTGATGATGATGAGGCTGATCGCACATGGCAGCCTCGTCGTCATCAGGCTATTGCTTCCGCATCATCAGGAGAAGAGGGTGCCAGCTTGGCAGCGAGCAAAACAGTCGGTGGGTTGCCCAGGAGGCAGCAGGGTCACAGCAGTGTCAGTGGAGCCAAACGGCCACGGAGTAGAGCACCAGCTCCACTGCAGCCTACCACCACGGCCAGTAGTGGTGCCGGTGTGCACGAAGGAAGTAGCAGTCAGCCAGTGAGGAGTAGCGGGGGCAAAGTTTCCTACTCGGCGGTGTGGCAATTTTTCGTCAAGCCGCCCGAGGAAGTAAACGTAGCCGTATGTCGACTATGTGGCCAGAAAGTCAAGCGTGGCCAGGGGGCCCATGTTGGGACTACAGCGTTGCGTCAGCATATGCAGCGTCGCCATTCGGTGGCCTGGGAAAACCGTGATAAAGATACGGCGGTTCTGCCTGCCCCAGCCCCGCTCCATCACCCGCTCCGTTACTTGCTCCGTCACCCGACGTCAATCGCCCTCTATCAGCCAGTCAAGGCTCCAACACCTCTGCTGAGGGGAGTTGTCGCTCGTTGGCATCTTTCGCTCGTTCAGATGCTCCTTCTCCTGCTACTCCTCTTCACGGATTCCGTCAGCAGTCTTTCTTGGAATCCGTTTCCAAGAGACAACAGTTTGCGAGCACGCACCCGACGGTGCAGAAGCTGAACGTCCTCTTGTCCAAGTTGCTGGTGCTGCAGTCCCTCCCTTTCCAAGTGGTGGACTCAGCACCTTTCCGAGAAATGAGGGCTTGTGCCGAGCCGCGGTGGAGAGTGCCAAGCCGGCATTTCTTTGCCAAAAAGGCAGTGCCAGCCCTGCATTCACATGTAGAAGAGATGGTGGGCCAGTCTTTGAGCATGTCGGTCTCTGCCAAAGTGCACGGCAGCGCCGACGTGTGGAGCTGTAACTACGGTCAGGGACAGTACATGTCATTTACGGCCCACTGGGTGAACGTGGTGCCGGCACAGCCGCACCAGCAACTTGGACAGGTCACGCCGCTTTTGCCTCCACGTTTGCACGTCCTTGGTCCAGCAAAGATGTCCGCCTCTACCGCCTCTTCTTCCGCCGTGTCCTCAGCCGCCACCCCCGTGCCAAGTCCCATTACCCGACCGGCATATCACATGTGCAGGGCGCAACGGTGTCACGCTGTGCTGCACCTGGTATGCCTTGGCGAATGTAGTCACACAGGGGAGGAACTTCTGAGTGTAATGAACAGAGAAATCGACAGATGGCTGTCTCCTCGCAAACTGAAAATCGGAACCATGTTGACCGACAACGGAAAGAACATGGTGTCTGCTCTGCGTCAAGGAAGGTTGTGCCATGCGCCATGCATGGCTCATGTGTTCAATCTGGTTGTCAAGCGGTTCCTAAAATCCACCATCCCACTGCAAGACATCCTTAAAATGTCACGTAAACTTTGCATGCATTTCAGCCATTCCTACACCGCAAAGCACACCCTCCTTGAGCTGCAGCGGCAGAACGGAATTCCACAGCATCGCCTGATCTGCGACGTTGCAACAAGGTGGAATTCAACCCTACATATGTTAGACCGCCTTTACGAACAGCGAAAGGCCATCACCGATTTCCTGATGTTACAAGCGGATAAAGGTACTCCCCTGTGTAACTTAGATGTCAGCCATTGGCAGCTCATGCGTGACACCTGCCGCTTGCTCAGGCCCTTTGAGGAGGCCACGCTATTCGTGAGTCGGCAGGACTATGGGATGAACGACGTCATTCCTCTGTTGCACGTCCTGGAACAAATGCTGTTAACAATGGCTGGTCAGGGTGCGGTAGACGTGGCGCACAGATCTCAACGCCACATGACCCCTGTGGGGGCAGGACAGGAAGAAGAGGAGGAGGTAGAGGAGGACATTGGTTCTCAGGAATTATTGAGTGAAATGGGTGGTTTTTCCACTCAGCGGACAGGAGTGGAGGAGCAGGAGCATCTGGTAGAGGAGGAGGAGGAGACAGAGGACCCAGACGCACCGTGGCAGTATGCTGTGGAGATGGAGGCAGGGAGTCCCTCGCATTCCTTGGCACAAATGGCCCATAGCATGCTCGGTTGCTTGCGTAGCGACAGCCGAATAATAACCATCAGACAGAGGGATGACTTTTGGCTGTCCACCTTGTTGGACCCTCGCTACCGTTCAAAAATGGTGGCCTTTTTCACACCTGCTGAGAGGGAGGCCAAAATAACGTACTATAAAAACCACCTATGTAGTCAGTTGGTCTCTGCCTTTCTGCGCCAACGTCCATCCTCAGGCAGCAGGGGAGGGGTGGGGTGGGGTGGTAGGAGCAGTGGCAGCTCCACCAGCAGCGGCTGCCTCAGTCTGCAGTCGATGATGAGTAGCTTTCTTCACCAGCGCAGTGAGGAAACTACTAACCAGCCGCAGCAGCAGCAGCATCAGGTGGACCTGGAGCAGGACCTCAAACAACAGGCTTGGGCCTACTTGGACAGCACCCTGCCAACCGAGGTAGACAATCCCCTTGACTACTGGGCAACGAAACTTGACCTTTGGCCCCAACTAGCTGAATTTGCCCTTGAAAGGCTGTCATGCCCGGCCAGTAGCGTGGCATCGGAGCGCGTGTTTAGTGCGGCAGGAGGTATTGTAACTCCGCGGAGGACACGACTGTCCACCCAAAGTGTGGAGAGACTCACGTTTGTGAAAATGAATCAGGCGTGGATTAGTCTGGATTTCAAACCACCAGTTCCTGACACAACTGACTAAATCCGCCATGAATCATGCCCCAAACATGTTATTATTTTTAACATAGGCCTCTGTATGGCCTTCAATTTAAGCTGCTTACGCTTCGCCACTCTGCCATGGGCCCCTGTACCGCCTCCTCTTGCTGCTGCCAGGTCCAGAGTGTGTCATGGGTCCCTGTACGGCCTCCCATTGCTGCTGTCTCCATCGCCACACTCTGCCATGTGCCACTTTCAGGTCTCCTCACACTGCTGGTGGGTTCCATTTTGTCATAGGGTGCTGGCAGATTACCGACTCCTCATGCTGCTGCCAGGCCCGTAATCTGTCATGGGCCCCTGTACCGCCTCCTCATGCTGCTGCCAGGTCCAGAGTGTGTCATGGGTCCCTGTACGGCCTCCCATTGCTGCTGCCAGGCCCGTAATCTGCCATGGGCCCCCGTACCGACTCCTCATGCTGCTGCCAGGCACGTAATCTGTCATGGGCCCCTGTACCGCCTCCTCATGCTGCTGCCAGGTCCAGAGTGTGTCATGGGTCCCTGTACGGCCTCCCATTGCTGCTGCCAGGCCCGTAATCTGCCATGGGCCCCCGTACCAACTCCTCATGCTGCTGCCAGGCCCGTAATCTGTCATGGGCCCCTGTACCGCCTCCTCATGCTGCTGCCAGGTCCAGAGTGTGTCATGGGTCCCTGTACGGCCTCCCATTGCTGCTGTCTCCATCGCCACACTCTGCCATGTGCCACTTTCAGGTCTCCTCACACTGCTGGTGGGTTCCATTTTGTCATAGGGTGCTGGCAGATTACGGGCCTCCCATTGCTGCTGCCAGGCCCATAATCTGCCATGGGCCCCCGTACCGACTCCTCATGCTGCTGCCAGGCCCGTAATCTGTCATGGGCCCCTGTACCGCCTCCTCTTGCTGCTGCCAGGTCCAGAGTGTGTCATGGGTCCCTGTACGGCCTCCCATTGCTGCTGTCTCCATCGCCACACTCTGCCATGTGCCACTTTCAGGTCTCCTCACACTGCTGGTGGGTTCCATTTTGTCATAGGGTGCTGGCAGATTACGGGCCTCCCATTGCTGCTGCCAGGCCCGTAATCTGCCATGGGCCCCCGTACCGACTCCTCATGCTGCTGCCAGGCCCGTAATCTGTCATGGGCCCCTGTACCGCCTCCTCATGCTGCTGCCAGGTCCAGAGTGTGTCATGGGTCCCTGTACGGGCCTACCATTGCTGCTGTCTCCATCGCCACACTCTGCCATGTGCCACTTTCAGGTCTCCTCACACTGCTGGTGGGTTCCATTTTGTCATAGGGTGCTGTATGGCCTCCCATTGCTGCTGCCAGGCCCGTAATCTGCCATGGGCCCCCGTACCGACTCCTCATGCTGCTGCCAGGCCCGTAATCTGTCATGGGCCCCTGTACCGCCTCCTCTTGCTGCTGCCAGGTCCAGAGTGTGTCATGGGTCCCTGTACGGCCTCCCATTGCTGCTGTCTCCATCGCCACACTCTGCCATGTGCCACTTTCAGGTCTCCTCACACTGCTGGTGGGTTCCATTTTGTCATAGGGTGCTGGCAGATTACGGGCCTCCCATTGCTGCTGCCAGGCCCGTAATCTGCCATGGGCCCCCGTACCGACTCCTCATGCTGCTGCCAGGCCCGTAATCTGTCATGGGCCCCTGTACCGCCTCCTCATGCTGCTGCCAGGTCCAGAGTGTGTCATGGGTCCCTGTACGGGCCTACCATTGCTGCTGTCTCCATCGCCACACTCTGCCATGTGCCACTTTCAGGTCTCCTCACACTGCTGGTGGGTTCCATTTTGTCATAGGGTGCAGTATGGCCTCCCATTGCTGCTGCCAGGCCCGTAATCTGCCATGGGCCCCCGTACCGACTCCTCATGCTGCTGCCAGGCCCGTAATCTGTCATGGGCCCCTGTACCGCCTCCGCATGCTGCTGCCAGGTCCAGAGTGTGTCATGGGTTCCTGTACGGCCTCCCATTGCTGCTGTCTCCATCGCCACACTCTGCCATGTGCCACTTTCAGGTCTCCTCACACTGCTGGTGGGTTCCATTTTGTCATAGGGTGCTGTATGGCCTCCCATTGCTGCTGCCTCCACCGCCACACTGTGGCTCCACCCTCTGGTTTTGGCCCCGTGACTGCCCAAATGAGTGAAGTGTGCGGTGATTCTAAGATCGACGGCACTCATCTGCATGTCATACTGACTGACAGTATTATTTCTCTTCCCCAGCAGACTCCAAGGGCATTTAAATTAAAGGTACAGTGTTCTGCACTAATATAAAGGCTCTCTGAAGCCTAGAAACACCCTTTTTATAAGTTAAATTCGCAGCGAATATATTCGACTCGAATCGAATTTATTCCGCGAATTCGCCAAATCAGCCGAATCGAATGCTCATCTCTAATTGTGATACAACAGTTATATAAAAGATATTTTATTTGAGCGCTGCACAGCGATAAGGAAAAGGTGTCGTTTTCCTATTTCTTCTAGATTGTAATTTATCTGTTATTATGCTGATGGCTTAACCACTTGACCTCTAAAAGATTTGCCCCCCTTCATGATCAGGCCATTTTTTTGCTATACGGCTCTGCGTTACTTTAACTGTCATACACTGCTGTACATATATGAATTTTGTGCCATTGTTTCCTCACAAAAAAAGATTTCTTTTAGTGGTATTTGATCACCTATGCATTTTATTTTTGCGCTATAAATGAAAAAACACCTACAAAAAACAAACAAACAATATTCTTCCTTTCTGCTATAAAACATATCCAATAAAAATATTTTAAAAATCTAATTTCTTCATAAATTTAGCCCAAAATGTATTCTGCTACATATTTTTGGTAAAGAAAAACCCAATAAGCGTATATTGATTGGTTTGCGCAAAAGTTATAGCGCCTAAAAATGGCGGTATATATACTGGATTTATTTTTTATACTAGTAATGGCGGCGATCAGCTGTACTGAGATATTGCAGCGTACAGTCTGACACTTTTTGGGAACCAGTGATACTAATACAGTGTTCTGTGCTAAAAATATACACTGTCACTGTATTAATGACACTGGCTGGGAAGGGGTTAAACATCTAGGGTGGTCAAAGGGTTAATTATATGCCTAGGCAGTGTTTTTGTGTGTACTGTTTTTACTAGGCAATCTGCTAGGTTTTATTCTGTGAATAAAATTTAGAAGCTCGCCATTGAAATAACACAGCTCTCCCTTGGTTACATAGGCTGAGCTGTGTTCTGTCAGTCTCCTCTGCAATCAACAAGCGCCAATGCTCATCCATTGGTCAGCACCTGTTGATCGACTTTTGGTGTGTTCAATCACAGCAAAAGCAGCGCTCTGGCGGCAAGCGCACGCCCCCCAGTGCTGGAAGTGTGAAATCACGTTGATATATGTGATTTTGCACAGAACATCTGCTCTGTAGAAGTAAATCTGTTATAGGGCGGACAGCAAATGGTTAAAGTGGTTATAAACCTCAGACATGAAATATGAACAAAGCATATCCCTCTAAAGGATGTGTGCTTTTCTCAATCCAGAGCACAAGTGTCATTTCTGTCTGCTGGTTTGTTCCTCTGCTATTGGCATTGATCACTTCTGACAAGGTTTCCTAACACCAAAGGAAAAATAGTGACAGGGGAGGGACCTCCAGCTGATTGACAGCCTCAGCTCTGTTTCTGCGAACTGTGTAAAGGGGGGGGGGGTGTCCCTTCCCTCCAATCAACTCTCCTCACTGAGCTTTGCAGTGTGTTATTTCAGCTCTCTGTCCCTTTTTCTGACCTCTCAGACAAGCTTTAAAATTCAGCACTTTGAGCAGATGCAGAGAAGAGTAAATTGCATATAAACAGGTACAACTTATGAGGGAGGATTTTTTTCATCTTTGTGTATCACCTGAGGCCAGTCACTTCACTGAGTATATGCAAGGGTTTACAATCACTTTAAATCACTGTTGAGTGGGGGGGGGGTCTAATTAGAGAGGAACATAAAAGGGGGAATCACAGGCATTCATAATTATGCCCATACGAAGATGCAGTATTTGTAATAGATATCAGATGGAAAACAATATGTTGAAGTGTTACTAAACCCAGGACCCTGCATTCACTCTATCTGGTCTCCCACAGTACACAGAACACAGTCACTAGAGTTTTTGCAAATAAATAATTGGGTATGCAAAGGCTTTCTGTAAACACACAATGGAATTATATCCTTTGTGGCTTGTTAGAGATATAGTTTTATAACATTTTTGTCCCTGGCATTCAGCTTTAAAAGAGAAGTATAGGAATTAAAAAAACAAACAAACAAACATGCCTACTCATCTAGATGGCTGCAACATCTATCCAATGCTGTAGCTGCCCCCTGCTGGCTCTAAGACTGAGAACTAAGCGATCAAAGACCATTGACTGCTCAGTTCTCGGATCAGCTTTGAGCAGAGAGTGGTGATTATCAGTCACCGATCTCTGCCCTGCCCCTCCAGCGCCGGGCTGTTCGGGGGGTGGGAGGGACTGGCAGCTGCATGCTGACAGTCTGAGCCAGCAGCCGGTCAGGCATCTGGATGGCTCCCAACATTATTTTCAGGATCCTTGTAGAGCCTGGGCTAGCTGAGTGGCCTCAGCTGACAGTGGGCTTTAGCCCAATGTTGTCAGAATATGGGCCACAGGAATGCAGAGCTGATTGCACTCCTGTGATGCATAGGAGAAGTAAAGTGAAAAGAGCTTCGGCCATGCAAACAAAGTCAGTCATATGATATACTATATGTCATGGACAATACCCCAGCTTAAAACAAGCTATTCCTAACTTAGCCCAAAGCAATGATTTATGTAGATATTTTGCAAAGATAAATATTCAGTTTTGCATGCATTGACCTTTAACCAAAGAACCTGACCTTATTCCACATACATTATGACATCTTATAGCATTTTACACAGGAAGTGTCAAATAAAAACTTGGCTGCAGTCATTTCTCTCTCATTATGACTATCTTGTCATAATTAATATGGTATCTACTTATTGCCTGGGGTTGTTAAAAGGACAGTCCGGGGGGAAAGAAAGAAGTTTAATGAAATAGTACTAATAACTGTGGCCAGACAAATGAAAAAACATTTGTTCCTGAAACAGTCTCAAAGAATCTAAAGTTCTTTTTTGTTATACATTTTGTTATGAGAATTTTGACACAATGTAAAATCTGTCAGTTCAGCCCTTCAGTAAAGTACATGCTGCCTCTCTGATATCATGGAGAAAGCGCATTGGACTTCAGATAAGTGAAAGCCTTACAGCTACATTTCATGTAGGGTTTTTTCGCACAGTTACATTGGTCCAATTTGGATCGCTATAAGTAAACAAATTTCATACCTGCACTACTGCTGTGGAAGTGGAGAATCACAGTAGTAGTCACAGCTAGACACAGGTTCCATTCTGAGAATCTCAATGAATGCAAGGAGTTCTGTGACTAGACAAAGTGGAGATTGTGATATCACTATCACTTCTCTCCACCTCA
This sequence comes from Staurois parvus, assembly GCF_062004578.1. Classification (NCBI taxonomy): domain Eukaryota; kingdom Metazoa; phylum Chordata; class Amphibia; order Anura; family Ranidae; genus Staurois; species Staurois parvus. The sequence continues at coordinate 6,912,595 of NW_028318515.1, forward strand.
TCCAGTCAGAGAAAGATTCTATGAATAGCACCTATGCCAAGCGACCGACCCTTTGTGGTCACTATGCAGCAGGGCCTAGGATCCAGAAGACAGCAAGGATCACTGCAGTAGAAGTGAATACTATAGTGATTCTCCACTTTCACAAGGATTGGCCAGGTATGGAATATGCATACTTACATTAGTCCAAGTTGGACAGGTTACTAGAGTTTCCTTGAGCTATGGCAAATTGATCTTCCACTTACATAGTTCCAGTGGTGATGTCATTAGAGCCAGCATGGGACCAACATAATCACCAGAGCCAGACTAAGACCAATCTAGCCTTTCCTTCCATATCTAAGATACTGTAAGTAACCAATTATATCAATGATCATTTTTGCTGCCTGTAAAGAACCATTCTTCCTAATGATTATCAATATAAAGGTCATTCTTCCCACTGACCCCTAATGTAATAAAGCATTCTTTCCACTGATCATCAGTGTAAGGGAAGAAATACAATAACCACCAAATTAAAGGGGTCAATATCCCCTGACCACCAACATAGGACAGATTCTCTTCCACTGAGCCACCCCAGTTTAAGGGATGACTGACTTTCTGACAGCAATGTAAGGGAACATTTTATAAACTACCAGTGTAAGGAAACTCTTTTCAAATTGTCAGCAATGTAAGTAGCACTTTTCTACTGACCACCAATGCCAGGAGGTCTCTTTTTAACTGGTCATCATTGTAAGGGGGCAGTTTTATACTAACCATCAATGTAAGAGGAAACATTTTCGCCAACCACCAGTATGAAGTAGCATTACACTGACCACCAATGTGTGCTCTTTATTACACATTAAATTTTATGATTAATACTGAAAATAATTTTGTTTTATAGAGGAATTTGGCAAATATGTTTAAAGCCATGGTATCTGGAACATACTGTATATATAGTAACAAATAAATGAGTGCAGCCTTATTTAGGTGGTAGCACTGTCTTACTTAAAGGTGCAGTCAGCAACATACAAGAAGCCCAGACTCACTTAAGACAGCAGTTTTCTTTCTGGTATTAGTATTATACCAAAGTATGGATGTTTATGTAAGTAGTCTGGTTCCTGGGCAGGCAGCTTTTCACCCCAGAGCATCTCCATGGTCTTCTTGGCTTGTAGGTTAATGTAACAAAAATGTAAATTGGAGCATCACACCTAAAAGGCCCAGATAAGACTTTATTCCAATAAAGGTCAGGGGGACAGTCTAAAAAGTATCCTACATGTTTTGGGGGTCCAAAAATCCCCCTTCTTGAGGCTGCAGCAACAAGACCTGTGCTTATAATTAAAATGGAAAAAAATGCTATTAAAGGTCCAGTTCACTTCATTCAATTCACATTGTATTCATTCAAATCCTGATGAAGGGTAGACTTTTTAGACCCTGGAACAGTTTTGGATTGTCCCCCTAACTTCTATCAGGACACAGTCATATCTTGACCTTTTCACTGTGATGTGGTGACTGTGTTTTGACTGTGATGTGGTGATTCAATTTACATTTTGTTTTGTAGCGTGGCAGGATACTGACTGCAGTAAAGACTACTTATTACTTGCTTTGCTGGAGGGAAATCCTGTAAATCTGATATGCTACTGGAATCACTGTCAAAACACACACAATAAACATGTTTGTGCACCACTAATTTTTTTTGGTAGCTAAAACGTGGTGCGGTTTTCCCGTGATTGACCACATGGCAATTGCAGCAAACCACATTGTGCAAAGCTTGTCGCCCAAAAGAAGCTCTTGCTCCATTGATCTACTGCAATGACTTATATTTAGTGTTGACAAGCATCCTTAGTACTGATTGTAATCCCTGATGATGGCAACCAGCATTTGCTATCAATTTGCACCTATAGGTTACAATGACATGGTCAGCTATGAGATTAGTTACGATTAGTAGGGGTGATCTTGGTCATTTTGCATATACCGGTAGTTTGCATATAGTGATTTTTTAAACATAGTGGGGTGGCTTACTATAACTAAAGAGTGCAAAATCTGGTGCAGCTCTGCATAGAAACCAATCACCTCCCAGGTATTACTGTCAATGCCAAATTGAACAAGTTGAAGTTAAAAGCAGATTGGCTACAATGCACAGCTGCGCCAGATTTTGCACCCTCCAGTTTTAGTAAATCAACCCCAGTATCTCTAATAGGTATTGCTGCCTTTGTCTCCTCCAGGGAAGCTTTACCATCCTTATTTGCCCTTATTTGTTATTATGGGAAATTCAACATTGTATGGTTGTCACTGAAACAGGTAGTGAGGGGAAAGCTCGCCAATAATAAAGAGATTTAACACATTCCTCACTCCATCCAAAGTAAGATTATCTCCTGGCTATATCATATCTACAGTACATAGGCTTCTCTTTCAGATGATATCTACTCATAGAAGTTATGGTTTGGAGCAATGCATACCAACATTTCAATATGTTTTGTAGTTTCATTTCTCCATCCATCCATTTTTAGAGCTATAGTAAAATCTCCAGCACACAAATATCAATATTGCCTTTGATCTGTTAAGAACGTGTAGCCAGCAGTTATAAACTTCCATTTTATTGCTTCCATTGTTTGGCTCCTGCACCTCTAAAAGCTTTTCTCATGCATATCTCTAAAAGCAAATTGCAGGAATCCTCTCTTCTTTAAACAGTTCTCAACTGGAGCAATGTTCCCTTTTTTTTCGGTCAAACTGTTTTTGAAACTTTAAAGTTATTTAATATAAAGTCATGCTTATTTTTGCTAAAGATATTCCATCACACTGATACCCTCAACACTTTCCAAGCTGCTCAAATAAATAGAAATGTTAGAAATCAGCATTGATGCTGCCCTTGCTTTCGCAATTTAGTATGCCTTTTATTACTAACAGAACTGAAGTTTTCATCAAGCTCTGACACTTCCAGGAGTGTCAGAGACTTTTTCTACCATTTAGTCTTTAGACAGCCCTCCCTCCTCCATCCTGGTCCTGACATCAGCAAGATATTTGGCGGCTAGCTGTGAAGCATTTGTTTCTCTGTCAATGGCATTAGTGCACAGGTATGTTACTGCTGGGTCCATTGAATGTCTTGCAAATCCAGCTTTGCTCAGTTCACTCATCCCTAGTGGTATATGTTTGTAATATCTTCTTGTTCATTACCCATAATATTGGCAACACTGGCCAGATTTTGGCTTACTGCATTCTGATTACTGATTGGATTTTATGGGTTAATATGCTGCGCACATCATTTTTTTCTCTGCATGCTTCCTTATCGGCCCACAGCATAAATGAAAACAAGTACATGTAGGCTAAGACTGTGTGATGGAAATTTCTCCAATGACGTTTGCCTCATACTTAACTACTGTAACATTTTACTTCCACACTTCAGCAAAATATGAGCAGCATGTCCTTTTACCAAGCTCTGCTGTGGAAAATGTTAATTGTGTTGCCATAGATTATACAGTGGATTGACATATTCTTTCCTGAGTCAATATAAGAATACAACAAAATTGCTTTTTAAAGAAATTCTTTGGAAATGGATCTCTAGGGATCTTTGTGTATCATCAATAATTCTTTAGTGTAAGATGTTAGTGACATGTAAATAAAACATTGTGATAGCCAGAACTCATTAAAGGCCTGTTCATACCATCAGGTGTGTGTGATAATGTGCTCTGGAGTGTGCTGTGCATGCGCGTTGTATTGTGTTGTTATAACACATCATTTTTTAAAATATAAAATTCATTCAACTCTATGTGTAGCAGTGCAGTGTACTGAGTTGCTGCGCATTGCAATGCATTGCGTTGCGATAAAATGTAAGCCTGCATAATTTTATCACAATACAGCCACTCAGCTTGTTGATGTTAACAGGTTCTGTACAAAGAACTGATTTGTTTCCTTGTCTTTGCATAGGGACTAAACTTGGCAATGCTGCCCAATAGGGCTGGTGTGAACTAGCCCTTAAGAATGTCATTGAATTTAAAGTAATTGTAAACCCTCACCTTGTAAATCTACCTATTCGATTTAAAAATGAAATGAAAGGCAAAACATTTATGTATAGATATAAAAAACATAAATACCTTTTTCTCTTTTTTATATGTGATTACATACCCTCTGTTCTCATCTGCTAACAGAGGAGAAACAGCACTACAGTGATCTTCCCAGTGAATGGCTGTGCAGGGGGGGGCGTGTCAGCAGAAGTCTGATCATTGTAGGAGAGGAGGTTGAATTGCCAGCACAGATAGAGGGCTGACCACGCTGTGCTCTCCTGCCTGGTGTAGTCAGTTTTTAATAGGAAAGCAGGGGGGGTGGCAGGAACACCAGGGATTCCACACAAAGGAAGCAATTCAAAGAGAACAGGATACTTTTTTATACAAGTACATGGTACAGGAGGCACGTATCAGGAATTTGAAAATTTAGCTTTACATATTCTTTAAGCAGTTTTCCCTGTCTGAGTTCTGCAACGTGATTGCAACATTACCAGCTGCTTCCAGCATTTTTGTTAGATATAAAAGGGTCCTTTTCTTTCACATCCAGTCTGTAGGAAGGTGCCATGAGGGTGTATAGATCTGGATGACTAAAATCTGACAAGTTAAATACAAAGGTGCTGAATGGGAAAGGCCATACGACATACCAGACTTCCCCCGCATGCACTGCTGCAGAAAATGAAACAGAAATTGCAGTTTCCCTTTTTGTTTAGCATATGCGATAGTGGGGCATTTCTGTTTTCCTAAATCCTGAGTCAGAAGCAGTGGAGAATTGTTCACTGAATTGGGTATGTGTGGTGGATTGGCATGTATCCCTTTCACAGTATGGACAGGAATATTTTTTATATGCAGCCAACAAATTGAGCTGTGGGATTCTTTTCATATGTTTTCCAAGGTTTCCTTATCTTGTTGGAAGAAACCTGTTGTTTGCAGCTCCCAGTAGCTCAAGCCAAAATTTGTACACACAAGTTAGATCAGTGGTTCTTTATCCTCCTTTCAGACGGCTCTGCGCAAAGTTTTCTGATAAAGGATCCACAAAGCAAGATATTGTATTGTGGTTAAAAACCACAGTATGGACAGGAATATTTTTTATATGCAGCCAACAAATTGAGCTGTGGGATTCTTTTCATATGTTTTCCAAGGTTTCCTTATCTTGTTGGAAGAAACCTGTTGTTTACAGCTCCCAGTAGCTCAAGCCAAAATTTGTACACACAAGTTAGATCAGTGGTTCTTTATCCTCCTTTCAGACGGCTCTGTGCAAAGTTTTCTGATAAAGGATCCACAAAGCAAGATATTGTATTGTGGTTAAAAACCTTTTACCATTTACTTGGCATCATTTTTGAAGCGTGTGATGCTTACAGTATAGAACTATTTAGGAATGCAATGATTGGGGATGTTGTTCTGCAATATTTTTGATGAAATTTGTGATATGTGTTTTTACAACATAGGGGTTTATATACCCTCTTGATTTTATTGGTTCATGGAATAAAGTTGATTGTTTTTAAAAGTACTGTTTATGTTTAATTATAATAGTTAATAATTCCTTTACACATGCTAGGACCAGCAGGCAGCTGTACTATTGCCTTGCACATTCAAATCTCTATAGCTATTTATCTTTTTCGCTTTGTAATATTTTTTTTTCAGTTTTCATCTAATAGCCCAATAGAATTTACTATGAATGAATGGCCGATTGTCTTTCATAATGGATTTATAGCACCTGCTGGTTTAATAGAACCGGCTACGTTCACTTTGTATTTAATGCAGTCATGCAATATTCTTTAACATAAAACAATATAGAGAAATGAGCCGAAATATTTGCCTCCAGTAAGTGGCTGGCAGCCTGCCACCAATGTCTCTGCCATCTGAACTCTAATGTTGTGTTGTATTATTAAAAACTCATTTTTCAGAGGTTTCTAAACAAGAAGAAAATATTTTTCCATTCTTTGAAACTATGTATAATCAAAGTTGCATGGCACAATTTTCAGCAAAGTTATATGGTAAATAAAAACAGTTTGAATTCTTTAATTCTTTGACATTGCTTTTGGCTTATTTATGACCTCAATACTAAAGTGGACCTAAAATCTACTTTACAATAATGCTTCCCCCTCCCCCCCCACCTCTTCTCTTTGCTTTTGGCTAACTAAAGCACATAATAAAAGTGCTGATATAATTACCTAATTGAGTCTGTCCATTGCCATTAGTACACACCTGCACCTTTGCATCAGACAAACCTGACCCAGAGCCATGGCTAGTTAGGATTTTTAATGTTTTAAAGTGATAAAATGGCATTTTGTACCTCTGAGATAAGTAATAGTGTTTACAAAGTGTACAGCATACAATATTGTGACAGGCTTGTGATCAGATCTTGATATCCTTACTTCAGCAACAGTATCCTTTAGGTTTTGGATACTGTTGGGGACGATTTATTATCTGTACCCTTGGAAAGATCAGTTCACTACCTGACCAGGTGACAGTGATTGTAATACAAAAACAAAGCAGAACTAATAAAAATAACTCTTAGATTGTAAGCTCCAAGGAGCAGGGCTCTCCTAACCCTCTTGTATTGAACTGTATTGTTGCTGTATTATCTCCCTTTATATTGTAAAGCGCTGAGCAAACTGTTGGCGCTATATAAATCCTGTATAATAATAAAAATGTGTTGAAGCTCTTAATTATAAGCACATCTGTGTGTGCAGTTTTCCCTTAGTTCCTCTGCAACGTGTGATATTCTTATGATGGGGCGGCAATGCTGCTGCACTGCTCTTAAATGCCGAGCAGCATTGTTACCCTCATGTGGGCTGTGCCTGCCTACCTGGTATGCACTGATTCTTCTGCCCAAACCTTCCTACTAAGCTGCAGTAGAAGGTGTGAGAAACAAATTAAGGTAGGGTAAAGGAAAGTTTTTGTTTGCAAAATGTTATCTATTGTGCATCACATGGTAACTAAACTTTGGTTTTATTTAAACTGCTACACAGGAGCTATTACGTGTGCTTTAACATTTGATATGTAGTATGAATTTATTTTAACAGTTAGATTAATTCAATGAGCTAAACATTTTAAAATTAATTCAACCTTTTTGGTTAAAGTGGTTCTAAGGAAAAAACATTTTTATCTTAATGCATTTCTTGCATTAAAGTAAAAGTGTTCCAGTAGTATGGTCCCCACCTTCCTAAATACTTGCGTTTTTACTCGATCCAGCGTCTCTTTCCTCTCTCTCTGCTCTCACAGGACACAGAGGCAGCAACAGGAGCCATTGGTCCCTGATGCTGTCAGTCAAATTCTGTGAGCAGAGAGTGGGAGGTGGGGCCAAGCCACACTGTGTTTAAGAACGCACACAGCCTGATTTACGAGCGCCTGCCCATGTGCCCCCATAACATTCAGCTTGATATGGGGGCACATGCAGGAAGAGAGAAGTAGAAACTGCTGGTGGGGGACCCCATAAGAGGAACTAAGGGACCACTCTGTGCAGTACAATTGCACAGAACAGGTAGGTATAACATGTTTATTATTTTAGGTAAATATATATATATATATATACCTCTTTAAAAACACTTTAAAACTTTTATAAGTGAAATATTAATAAATCACCAAATATACAGGACTTACTTTAAGTAGTGTTTATGTGCAGGACTCATCAGTCTTCCAGTTTTTTTATAAGTAAATAAAGGAGGTGTTTCTTGCTACATAAGGAATGGTCTCTTTAAATGTTGGGGATGCTGCCTGGAATCCTAAGAAAATGAATATAACTTATAATCCTGGGTGGGTATATACACCAATTTCTGAATGACTACAAATATATTTCTCATAAGGTAGCTCCTCATCCAGGATTGTGCCTTATATACGACATATATATCTCAAATATCTATATCAAGAATCTTTTATTAAATTGCCAGTGTAAAGAAAATATTCTTGATATAGATATATGTATTGAATATAATAATTGATATAACACACGAGCTGCCTTACGGTGATATGTGTTGAGTGATTTAGAAACTCTGCATCTAAATATCAGGAAACATTTTCTCTTCTACCTCCCGGTGTCCAAACTTTCTAAGCAAAGGGTCAGTTTACTGTTTTGAAGACTTTAGGAGGGCTGGATTGTGGCCTGTGGAATTACAAAATGTCCCAGCATCAGTGGAAGTAAATTATGCCTTAGGCTTCGTGATGGGAGTAAAAAATACACATAGTGAAAATACATAGTGCATGTGGTCAGTAGAAGGAGGAATGGTACCCCATCATTGATATTACTGGGAGGAAGAGTGATCCATCATTGATATTGATGGGAGGTGGAATAGTGCCCCATCATTGGTGTTAATGGGAGGAATTATCCCACTGTTGGGGACAGTGGGAGGAATATCAGTGAAAGGCTAGTTCTTCAAAGGCCAGATAAAGTCAAGCAAAGATTTGTATCTGTCCTAAGGAAGAAAGAGGCGGCACTCTCTAAGTGCAATATAAAAGCTATTTAATGAATAAAAAGTGTAGTAATACAGGTCACTCACAAAGCAAAAGTAGGTTTCCGCTTGTGAATTAATAAGCATCTGCTGTAGTGAAGGAGTGTGAAGCCTCTGGTTGGATGGTAGTCACCGGCATCTGGCGATGGTGCTGGTGGCTTCCAGCACGTCCTCCAAGTTCCAGGATTTCCTCAGTTGAGACGCCACTTCCGGTCACGTGATAGCAGGGGTTGGTACGTGTTCGGAGCATGCATGCTCCCTCGTCAGGCCATAAGGACGCCATCTTGATGTAGGGAATTTATACACTCAGCAAGGGGAGGAGTAAGGGGACTCCTCCTACAGGCAGACACAGCTTGAGAAGTAAACAACCCACGGCAAGAGAGCTATCGTTAAGCACAGGAGTGGACAATTAAGGGATAAAACACGTGATAAAATGTAATAAAACTATGTAAGAGAAAAGATGTATATCGCAAGTGTTAAAACATGGAAATTACCTTTAGCACTATGTCCATTTGTGAGAACTAATACATATCAAAACTACAATAAGGGCTCATAGCATTATACAGAGTGCAAGAAATATTGAAAATATATATAAAACAACAGATAATTGAATACTTAAAAGCAATATTTGCACAGCATTGGAATAATGTGTCTCTTTCTAAGGTCATTTTATTTGTATATTTATTAAGTGTTCTTGCATGTCAAGACCACTTACTGTTATCTCACATATATATTCTTATTATTATAGCCAAATTTACCACCCTAACTCCTCCCACAGTTTTTACACTACATAGACAGTAATATACCGAAACGTGCGGATTGTTCCCGATTGGTGTGCTATTACTTTGTGGAACGTTTCGCCGAATGGTTCACAAAATATCGGCGTTTTTGTGGTGAAATTGGTCCCATAGGAATGAATGGCGGAATGTTCAAAACTAGAGTGGGAGCTGACAAAAGCTAGAGTGGGAGCTGAAAAATCAAGACATGATTTCTAAATTGCCATCACTCCATTATTTTCAAGCCCACCTACACAAATCTTATATCAAACATTCAGATATCCCTGCTGCCACTAAAAATGCCCACGGCTAAGCCATAGTCCTGATAGTTTTCACAATATGACCATTTGTTTGCAACTCACGCCTCCCATTGACATTCATTGAAACTCCATTCTAGCCACCTCAAATTTGAAGGGCAATTTCTAAACTGCAACTGTGCCTTCATTTTTAATATTTCAGAGACATACTATGCATCAAAATGTAGGTCTGCGTCTTGTGATTCTCACAACATAAAGCTCTTCAGTGTAGGATTTACAATTTTTAAATTACAACCATTTGAAGATGGCAACTGCCAGTGAAGTGTGCAAGTTGGAGCAGTTTGTTTTTAACCGCTCTTCTCTGCCCTTGCTGTAGAGTGAGTTGCCATAGGAACCCTGGTGTGTGAGCAGGCAGCAGAGTGACAAAAGCTACTCCGCCCACTCCAGTTGTAGACTACTGGTGGAAGTAAGAACGCTTCACACAATTTCCCCAGAAATTGTAGCTTTTCTAGTTACAGTATATTGTTCATGATTTAGTTTCCCTAATTCCATCACCATTAATTATATGCTTATACATGCTATTGTATGCCACATCTACCTCCTTACTCTGTCTCGGAGTGTGCCAAATATTATGCTTGCCTTTCTTTCCGTTTGTATCTGGCTTGCAGGCCACAGATTGGAGGCCACTGTGCTAGACAAACGAGTCATCAGTAAGAGAAATGGACATAGGCAGTGTGTTAATTTGTTGACAAACTCTGCAACACAAGCTGTGGGAGCAGGAAGAAATTCTTACAAAAGCAGGTGGCAAAAATGCCTTCCTGTAAACTTTATTATTATAATTTTTGGAGGTCATTGAGTATTGAAATACAAACAGTGGTGTCCCGAGGCAGGTGCTGGGGGTGCACACCGCATCAGGTGACACCTACCGCACGGGGTGACATCGGACCCGCTCCACAAAAAGGTAAGTTGTAAAGCAAGCCGTCCCTGATCCATCCTGCGGGGATCGTCGGCTTTCTTTACAACTTACCTTTTCGTGGAGCGGGTCTGGTGTCACCCCGTATAGGTTGCATGCTGACGATCCCCGCAGGATGGATCGGATCTGCGGATTGGGGAGTATAATGGATCGGAGTCCTATCCATTATGCTCAATCCGCAGATCCAATCCATTCTTTGGTGATCATCGGAGGGGGTGTATTGCACCAGGTGACACCAACCCTAGGGACGCCCCTGAATACAAAATATAGTATCTAGCGATTAACTCAGCTCCTTTGCACAGCCAGCCCTCTGAGCCATACTATAGAGTGAGATTCCATAGTACATACGGTACCTGCAGTTTACACAACTGATACACACACATAAACCTCCATACTAACAGCTCATGACTTCCTGAGTTTTGCTGATAAGCGTGTATTTAGATAATAATAATTTTTTTATTTGAACCTGTCTAGTGTCATAAGACCAGTATACGCTATGTGGTTACAGCTTATGTCATAAAGTTAGTAGCTGCCTCATTGCTCGTTTGATGTAAAATCACCAAGTAATAACAAGCATGTGTTCCTTAAAACATAAAGGGCATGAAATCTAAAAATACAGGTGCATTCCTTATATGAACCTTCATTACGGTACCTATTTTTAAAATGCTGTCTATGTCATCATGCCAATCTGCAAATGATAAGGTTTTCCAGCGGTACAGAAAAGGTAAATGTTATCTACCAATTTTGACTTTCATTTTGAGAATCCATGTTATTTATAATAATGGGAGCACAGAGCTGTCTTTTATGATTACAGGAGATGCCACATCTCTTGGTTTGAATGACAAATCTGGTCAGCTTAAGCTGAATGGTTCTATCACCCACAAATGACACATCTGATAATGCTTTGAGACAGGTCTCAGCGTCAAAATGAAACAAAAAGGTTTCCATTCACTCTTTGAGATGGAAAGAAAGAAAACCAAAGCGAATTTTAATGATGTTTATCTAAAAATGGCATCTTTAATTTAATAATTGCTGGACCCATAATACTTTTACCTGATCCATTTTCATGGCTTTCTGAATGATATGGTTTAACATCTGTGTTGCTGCAGGGCTCCTACTAAAGTGCCAATTAGTCCTAGTACACAAGTACGCTAGATCTTTCTCAAACTTTGTTTCCTGTCTCTGCTGTTTGTGGTGGTACCTTCAAACAGTGTCAGAACTGGTGGGATTATTGTCCCATGATTACCTTGCACACTAATAACAAGCAACCGGAATGGATTTTGCCGCTGGTGATATGCTCAGTCTATTGTATGTGGCATAATTTACTTCACACAGCCCGGTCACCCTGCAGTCCTCACAGCTGCTTAACAGCCAACTCATTCTGCATAAGTATCACTTTGCAGATGGGTAAAATACATGTTGGGCACGGTATTGGATCTTCAAAGATTTACACATTTTCAATGAAGTTAGGATAGAAACACCATGGATAACAATCATCTGTTCTGGCAGTTATTAACCTATATAAATGCACAGAGCTGCAGTCCCTTTTATAGTGAATTTGATCGTTCTGCAATATAAAAGAAAGCATTTGTGAATTATTTGTGTATAACCATAACTAATCAACAAATGGGTATTGCAATGAAAGTATAATACCAATAAAAACATTCTGACATAAAAAGGCTTTAGGCAAACATTGGAATTGGGGTTAAGGCAAAATTCTAGCTGTAATCCTATTTTCTATGATTTATGAATTATAAACTCCATAATCCTTTATTGTAAAATCGTGGATGTCTGCACACTTGTTCTGTTGTTGCCTATTACAGCCCAATTCATCTCACTTGGATGGTTGGATCTGGGTCCAGGTGTGAGAGGTTGGGCTCTACCTGAGGTTCTGTATATTTCAGTAATTGTTAAGCATATGAGCATTGAGTTACCAGCGGAAGCTGTGTGATACCAGATGGGGAAGAAGGGGGAGCCGAATAATGTTACATGGTCTGCAGGTAACAGAAGGAAATTGTTGCTAGAAAATCATTCATTCTGTTATTGTAATGCCCTCAATCAGTCTCTCCCTTAAAAATTTGCATTTTTTGCAGACAAAATAAGAAAATCTATAAGAGGCTAAAGACATAATATAAAAGGATGTCTAACACTTACAGTATGCGGTTAAAAATTATATGACAAATTATTAAGCAGTTTACCTACCTTTATGCCTAAAAACTTAAATAACTATACTAAATATTAGATGTATGTTTAAGCATTGCTGTGGCAGTGTACAGAAATATTCAAACTGATTATAAACCCACTTATAAAACGCACTAAAAAATAAACTCCAGTAAACAGATGAATACATGAATCTGAAATGTCTTATCTACCAAAAATATGAATAATTCTGTTCGACTGGTCATGTTCTTTAGGGTCCCCTGTCAGATAGCATAGTCTAGTTAGTGATTTTCCCTGTCTCCACAGCAATTATGCTGACAGGGGACATGTTGACAGAAGGAGAGAGCAGAGTTAGCAGTCTTATAGCTTATGAGTGTGCTTGCACACTTTCATTATTAAGTCTGCTGTCTGAAAGAGGCAACCTGATTAAAAACAATGTATAAAAAGAAATCCAAAAATCCTTTGACAGGTGAAATAACTCATATTTATTTATATGTATATAGCACTACACCATTAGGAGTCACTAGAGATTTGGGTTCCCCCCCTATAGTCAGGCAACACGCATTTCCTTCAGACCTTACACACAGGAGACAGTTAACAGTCCTTGAACCTATGTTTTGATTTTATTAGGGCATGAACTATGTACAATTAGTCAGAAAGGGTTTTCTCTTCTCTTCTTGGAGAGCTAGCCAGCCTCTCCTTGTGTACTTCCTCAGACCCCAGATGAAATCTCCTCTACACCCAACTGTTTGAGTGAATCCCTGGCAAAGGGGTCCCAGAATCTGCCACCTTAAATGAAATCAGTCCCAGATGGGGACTAGTCAGATTTCACCCGAATGCTCTTTCCCCTTATCTGGCCCAGGGGGTGTGGAGTTACTTACTCAGTCTCTCCTGCAAGTTTATGGGTTGGTGGCTGATTTCAGGCTTTACGCTGGGCTGGCTCCTTCCCTGCTTCCCAGACTCTCTTCTCTCTGGGGATGGTGAGGATGAGAGATCCTCCCTTCCAGCTCCTCCGCCTGTAGGTAGGCCCCTCTCCTGGACCCCCTCTCAGGCTCCACATTCCATCCTGCTCAATCCATCTTCCACCCAAATTCTCCTGCTGTTGAACATGATTGGTAACTCTTAAGGGCTGACCCCATGCCAAGCCTCTTGCTTGAAGATTGGCCAGGATCCCTTGAGTGTGCAGACCAGCCACTCCTCACTCTTGCCCACTGAATTCTAGAGACTATAGAGACATTCTCCAAATCTCTAGATCAGGGGGAAGTTCCAGAGAGCTGGCCTGCAGAGTCTCTCTGACTAAAATTTGACCCCCCCCCCCCCCGCCGCCTATTCCACCAGACTGCTACTCAGCCTCTAACTAAAAAATAATTCACTAGCTCCCCCTAGCTACCTAGGAGGGTGCTACGTCTATTTAAAATATATTTAGCTAATTGCCCAGTGTTGTAAGGCATTTGATGGGCAAAGGGTATTTGACTTTTTTTCTGACTCTAAATGCCCATCTGTGCAAGCCTATGGGGTTGATATACTAAAACTGGAGAGTGCAAAATCTGGTGCAGCTGTGCATGGTAGTCAATCAGCTTCTAACTTCAGCTTGTTCAATTAAGCTTTGACAAAAAATGGAAGCTGCCCCTGGTTTCTATGCAGAGCTGCACCAGAGTTTCCACTTTCCAGTTTTAGTAAATCAACCCCTGTGTGTCCATACATACATAGGCATTTGCAGGCCTTTACATTCAATAATAAACCCAGGACCAGCATAATCAGAAGAGGAGCATTTTGCTGAAATAGTAAGGAAATCTATAAGCGTAAACCTGCTAAAAATGTTAGGTGTGTTTAGCACTTGAGCATTCTTTCATTTCAATGGCCAGAATAAATTAAATTTCTGGCAAATTAAATGAATGAACGTCAAAACTCTTGATGCATCTAAACTCATCTACAGTATATACACCAAAACACATATGAAAAATGGGGCTTTAGGTGTGTTGTTACGCTGCTTTCTCCTGCCAGGAGAAAGGCATTGAGAAGAGTTGCAGTGTACATGAGGCCTTTATCAGTAAATATGCATATAGAGATTAAATCATTCCCAATTTGGCCATTCGTGATCAAATTAGGTGACAATTTATTGTCTATGGGTAGACCATGCTAGGCTCAAAAAAGGATTCTGCTCCTCAGTTCTCAGTTACTTAAATGGAAACAATATAAGTCTTACAGTTTAGCGAGAGGGTTGTGCATTTCCAAATCATACATGCATGTTGCAGTGAAACTTTTTTTATAAAAATAATGATATGGGCTTTAAATATTCATTTAATATTTCTTTAGAATAAAAATGTAATGAATGTGTCATAAATGCATTAAGCTAAGCATAGCACCAAATCACCATGTTCTGATGGTCTTCGTCCCAGAGTTCCAAGAGAACTTTGAGGTATAGTTGTTAGACTGTTAACATCTTTTAATCAATCAGCTTCTCTCAAAAAGAAGTTCCCCATGACTGATGGGAAGCTAATATCATATACAGTCCACAAGAAGGGTCTAGCTATCCATAAGAAGATGGCAGTTACAAGCCACTGAGTTCAACATCTGTCATAGTAGAATTAATTAAAGCACTCCCAAATAGACGGATTCACACTCATTTAAAATCTCAGTTTACTGGACCCAAAGCAGTATGGCTTTACTGAGGGCTGATCATGTCAGGCTGAATTTTTAGGCTATGTGACAAATGTTTTGGACCAGGGTGGTGCTGTGAACATACATAACTTTTCGTGTTTGAAAAAAAAAAAACATTTAAAACAGCTCCACATAATGATCTCATAAAAGAACTTGTACAAGCTAGCACCTAAAGCCGGCCATATAATGTTCTAATCTCAGTTGGGTCAGGAGGGATCGGATGGGATTTGAACCATTTATGGGCAAGCTGAATGTACCTTGGGTACAACCAGCCTGTTGGGTCTTACAAGTGATTATTGCAAGTGGTTATTACAGCCACTAGCAGTAATCACTGTGTTCTCCTGGTGAGGATGGCTCCCCCTGCCAGAAGAACACAATGGCTCCATGAGAGGGATTCCACCATCAGCACTGACTGTACTGATGGGGGAATCAAGCGATTTTCTTTCCTGAAACCTCTGGTTGCAAAAAAAGAAAATAGCATTGTCTATGGCCGGCTTAACCCTGGGGTGGTTTAGTGGATACACAGATAAAGGATAGATATCAGAGTGTGGTTGTAAATTGCATTTGTAACAAAGGTCAGTCCTCAGTGGTGGACCGCAAGGCTCTGTGCTAAGACTGTTTAATCTCTTTGTAAATGATATAACAAAAGGTTTGGTGTGTTTTTTTGCTGTTGACATAAAGCTGTGCAATAGGGATTATTTTCCTGGAGGTGTTAGTAACATGGAACACAATTTGGCATTGCTGGATGATTGCTCAAAGCAGTAGAAACCGTAGTTCAACATTTCTAAATGTAAAAAAATAGGGGATTTAAGAATATGACACTCAAAACTAACATTTGAAAGTATTATTTTACAGAAAGAATAGTTGATGTTGGGAAAAGACTTCCAGCACATTTAGTGAATTAAGCTGGGTATAGGCGGACCAAAAGTCAACCGGTTAAGCAGGAGCCAGAAAAATTTTGCCCTGTGTATACCGCTGCCTGTTCAACAGAAGCCAGGTCTAATCCACTGGTTGAATGAAAAAATGGTGCATACACATCTTTAGTCAACCATAAGTTATTAAAACATGCTTGGGGACAGCATAAATCCATACTCAGATAAAAAGGTTAAAAAGGGGTCAGACTTGATAGACCACTAGGTCTTTTCCTGCTGTCTTACTTCTGTGTTTCTATGTAAATGATTTTTATTTTTTTTAGGAGGTCCGTGCAGAGGATTTTCTAAAAAGGTATATGCATATCATAAATACTGTAAATACATATCATTTTTTAAAACTGTTTTTCTTATTTTTTATTTGTATTCGCAAAGGTTCTATAAACATCTCTATTTCTAAAGCAAATACAAAAGCACACATCCACACAAAATTGTAAATGGTTTCATTTTAAAATATGTTTCCAATTGTCTATATCAGTACCCAAATATTTTTTTTTACAAAACAGGGACCGCATATAGGACAAAAGACAGAGTACTCATATTATTATTTTTATACAAGTCCTATGTTCATTCTTTATTCTGAATACTTAATATTAAGAATACTTATAAAGTAGTAAAAAAGGAAAAACACAGAAGTACAGCAAATGAACACCCATGCCATTTTAAACACACACACACTATTTTTTACTTATTTCACAAATTCAATATTCATCTATTTTGTAGACTGTTCATTCTAGAATAATATTATTCATGTTCAATCACCTTTTTTCTAGCAGGGAAGCAGATATTTGTTTATTCACTTCAGTATCATAGGGAATGATAAGTTAATTTGCTGAAGGCATATTTTGTGCCTGGTCTATGCTGAGAATGAGAATGTGTTATCCCAAATTGATTATTTTTCTGACTTCAAAGGGGGAAATATTTTAGCCTGTTGAACCTAACAAGTACATTTCCTGAAAAAAAAAAAATAACGAAAGAAAGGAAGCTAAATTTGGTCACATTTTGCACATAACATCAGTTTATGTCATTGTTGCTGAACAATTCACAAACATCTTACAAATTAGCAACTTTTATTATTGACACATGTTGCTTTCATACCTACCAATGATTTTGTGGCTAATGTTGTTGTGACCTTTCAGATGTTCTAAGCAATAATTATTGCTTTAGCAATTAAAGAGAATTTCAAAGTCTATAAAGCCAAGCGGACGTGATTACATGCCCTGGAGCCCATCTTTACAAATAAATACTGAATGAGAAAATATGGTCAACGATAAAAAAGTGCACTTCATCATGTATGTAATGAGATCTCCTTTTGTACCATGTACCTTACATTATGTTTCGTCAAAATACTTACATTAAACCTTCCTTTAACTATCATATTATCTAAGTTTGCTGTATATTATGTGATGTTTTAGGTCTGACTTTTTCAGCCAGGGCGCTCAGGCACCTTTGGGTGCCTTCAGGTTTCTTCAGTCGTGGTAAAACGCCTAAAAATTGCCCAAAAACTGTATACAAGCCAGCAGGTGGATCAAGCCTGTCTTTTAATTACACAAAGCCACAGGTTTTCCTTGTGCACCATTACAACTTTTTAGCGGCTGGCGTCCTAACAACCAATGATGTCATCAGTTTATAAGAAGGACATCGGGCACCAGCACAGCATCCTTGCTTTCCCCTCCCCTGTCCCTCTCGAGCAGCACTAGGGTCACATTAGCTGAATGAGGGAGAAACTGAATGAGAAGAGAAGCAATGGAATACTAGTCAGTACCAGTGTGCAAAGGTGTATTAGCTTTGGAAGAATAAATCACCTCCAACATTGTGTGTCCCACATGTGCAGATGTACAGTAGCTGCATTCTGTAAAGCTATTAGTTTAGTTTTTTTTTCATTTTGTAATGAGTTCCTTTAAGATTGTGCAAAATTTTAAAGGGTGCCTCAAGATTGGGCATAATTTTAAAGGGTGCCTCAAGGCTGTACAGAATTTTAAAGAGTGGTTTGACTAAAAAAGGTTCAGAAAAACTGTGTTAGGCAATGCAACCAATTGCAAAAATATTGTTGCTGTTTAGTGGTTCCATTTTTCCAAGGGAGCATTATGTGGCAGGAGGACACCATAAATCTGGAGTAAGGATCACATCTGGCAACACCTGGTAATCACCTTGAACAAAGAAAGCTCACAAACTGTTATGTGGCACATCAAAAACTTGGCTATAGAAAAAATTGTTTCAGCATGATGTTACAGTATTTTGTTAGGGTTCAGGATAGGGGTACACAGCCCATGAAGTTAGAGGCCCCAGCATTACTGGCCCTCCCCTTATTTCACATCAATGTGCTCATTTTACACTAATAATAAAGCAGCATTCCTGTTTTCTTCAAACCACATTTGTATTCTTGTATTTACTGTGGAGTCCCTTGTAGTCCTATAAATATTGAACGAAAATGACCAGTTTATTTAACAATTAGCACCTCAAGGCAAAAGCAAAACAGAAGCTCTTTGTAGAAGATCATGTATTTTTGCATACTCTTAGTCTGAAGCATGTGGACCCCACTTAAAGTAAACCAGTCATATACCTAGGTAATTTAGACTGCTCACATAAAAAAGTATAAGTATAGACTTTTAGCAAAAATGGTGTATCGAAATAACCCTTAGATTCAGAGATACATACTGCTGAAATTATACAAACAGCTTGACTTTTGCTGTAAAATTTGAGCTTGACTTTACACTTCTCTGTTTCCCTCACCTCCCTATTAGTCAATGAGGCTGATCATCACTTTCAAGCCATTGGTCAGTTCAATCTTTAAAAAAGCAGCAGACTCTTGATTCTGTTTGTTCATTGCATAGTAAAGTTTGGTGTAGAGGGAGCATTTTCATCTCGGTTTTCCTGATCTCTTGCCTGATGCCCCTGCTATTCTTATTCTCCATTCCTTTCCTGGGCTTGCCTAGTCGGGTTGACCTTTGGCTTGAACCTATGTGCTCTTCTGTTGTACCCCTTGGCACTGTATCTAACTGACTGAATTCTTTCTTGACTTACCCCTGACCATCCATCATCTGTGACTCCCAGGTACGGATATATTGGGATGATACAAGGACTATTGTCAAGGCTTAAGTTTTACACAAGGCAGTTAATGTTCACACTTTAGTGTTTTCTTTTTCTATAGGCTTGTTTTCCTTAAATATTTTGTCCCTCATGCCATAACAGAAATGTTACTTTTGTACTTGCAATGTTCCTTTTATATTTTGTTTGTGAAGGCTAAAGGAGGCTTTTCTAACATTTGGTTGTAATGTGCTGCTGCGTCAGGTTGATGGGGTGTTGGTGATGTAACAAGAAACCTAGTGTCAAGGAAGTCAGCACCATGTGGAAAAGCAACATGGAGCCAGAAGCTGCAGATGTGCAGTACTCTGGTGTTCAACTCTTCCCTCCTTTGCAGTGCACGTTTGAAGAGCTGCAACAAAATACCATATTATTCACTTTCTGAGCTCATAGATTGGTTGATGGTTGTGCTTCTGATAAAAGTGGTGTCAGATCCTTACCTGATATTGCAGAAAGGAAGAGATAGAGAAAGCGAAATAGAGAGAGAGGAAGGAGAGAATGATTTGCTACTTGTGACTATTTTCCCTTAAAATGTTGTTGAAAAAGATGTTAGTCCTAAATAGATCAATTGAAGATGTTAAAGGTAGATTCCCACTTATCTAGCTTGTGTTTTAAACTGATGTCTACCATTTACAAAGATCTCATTCAGTGTGGAAATGATCTGTCTGGACCAAGTACGGTGCAAGCACATACATTTTTCTAAAAAGTGGTGGCTAATGGTGAAGAGCTGTGCACTAGGTATCATTACATTTGAAAGAGCAATTACCTCTACAAAATATTAATGGTGACATTTTTTCTGAATATATATTAAAAAGTCTTGTTTTATAAAACTGATAGGTGTGTATTAGAATTAACTCTACCTTAAGTTGCCTATGTTTTAAAGTGGTCCTTTGAGGTGCAGGTACCCTGTTCATTTCTTGCCCTTCCCATATAGCTGTAGAAGAATACAGGGAGATTGCTCTTTCACCCATCTGTCTTTATTAGTTCCTAGTTGAATAATGGACTAATACACCCCATCTTATTCCTATAAATATTGAGCAGCCTTTGGGAAGAGGCACTGTTTCAGGGGGATTTTGTATTCCTGCAATGTCAATATGCGGTAAAGTGTTTTTTAAACACTATGGGGTTTATTTACTAAAGCTGGAGAGTCCAAAATCAGACTCCCTTCTGCATAGAAACCAATCAGCTTCTAACCTCAGCTTGTTCAATGAAGCTTTGGCAATGAAACCTGGAAGCTGATTGGTTTCTATGCAGAAGGGAGTCTGATTTTGGACTCTCCAGCTTTAGTAAATAAACCCCTATGTGTCTTGCACTTAAACTGGGCATTTTGATGAAGGCACTAAAAGAATATCTACAAACAGTGTTCCATGTAAACTGCAGATTAACCTGTATTTTCCTCATCTAGCTCCCCTTCTCCCAGTCTAAATACTGCCACCCCCACCCTTTAACCATACCTCTTCTTTAAACAATAGTGTTCTTTCTCCTTAAACTCACATTCCTGTACCCCTTCTCCCCCACCCCAGGGCTTATGTATATCACCTTCACGCCTACCCTCTCCCTATTACTGCACTTATCACCTCCTGTTAATTCTCAACTAACATTCTAAAATAGTCACCGGAACACTGGGGTATGTGCGCTTATGTAACTCTCAGTCTCATCTTATTTCCCTCACCCTTCTGCTTTTCCTCACTTCTTAAAATGGTTGTCCAGTCAAAATTTAAAAAAATAGAAGTCAGCAGCTACAAAAAACTGCAGCTGCTGACTTTTAAAAAGCAGATACTTACCTGTCCCTTGATCTATCGGTGCCCTCACACCAGCCATGTTCACCGGGCGTCCTGTATCCCCAGCGTCGGCATCTTCAGTATGGGCACCCGGCTGTTACAGCTTGAGGCTACACAGCCAGGTGCCCACGTGACCTGTCACGTGTCTCAGAAGACTATGGGGATGGAGGGTGGGAGGACAACTTCCACTTACGATTGCATTGGTGATTACAGTGGAAGTGGAAGTGGGTACCTGTCGAATTCGAGTACTCCCCCCCCCCCACTCCCTAAAGGTGCCAATCCTTAATGGAGAGCAGGGGACAAGGCCTTAAAGCGGAACTTCCCCTTTTTGAGTGGAGCTCTGCTTTAGGATAGCTCACAAAATCCTGGCCCTCTGCTATCTAACCTTCACCCCCAAACCTGGTACCCTTCTTCTTCTGGCAGCAGCCACAATACCATCTCTACAGTGATGACACACAAATTTGTCTCTCTACTCCACAGATCTCTCCTTCTTGTGCTTCACTCATTTACTGATAAATATAGTGACATGGATGTCACACCACTTTCTAAATCTCAGTCTTTCTAAAACAGCTCTTAATATTGCTGCAATAATTCGCAACACAAGCTGATACTCTCACTTGCCCTAAATAGCAGGCTGCAGCTATAAACTCCGTGTAAACTAAAGAGACTAGATTAGGAAAGATAAGCTGCAGAATGGAGAGAAGTGGAGCTCAGTGCTGGCTGTAGCTCCCCCCCCCCCCAAGGCAACACCTTTTCAAGGCTTCAGGAGCGGTGGAGCTGCAGCCAGCAGTGACAGAAAAGAAAGATTTTTTTTTTACATTCACTACTTGGACTTGTGATAGTGAAGGTGACATGTTTTTTTTTAAACCCCAATCAATTATAAACAATGTATTTTCTGAAAGCAGAGTCCCTGGAGGAAAAATAGCAACATTGCATTGTCACATGATATTTGTGCATCTAGCAAATGCATAATTTTAGGGGAAAAATTTATTTTAGTGCAACCAATCACATTATAATACCCTTTTTATGTAAAATATAAAGGATGAAATTGAAAAATATTATGGCACCCAGAATTCTTCCTAGGCAACACTTTAAAAACCTTTATAGGTTATCATTTAGTGTTTACCAAGAATTATAGCCCTAGAATTATTGCTCTCGCTCTGATAGTCATGGTGATTCCTCACATAAGGCACAATCAATGTTTACACAGTCCCGCGCTGTGTGTTTGCATTGGGGTATGTACAAGGCGATGGGTGTGCTTTTATTTTTTTTAATTTTTATTTATTTTGGTATAGTTTATTTTAAAACACTTTAATTTTTATGTTTTCCTTATTTAACTGTATGGCTATTACAGGGGGCTAACAAGCTTTTGGGTTCATTAGTTATAGGGGGATCAGGGAATGGATGCCCCGAATAAGCTCCTTCTATCAGTGATGCAGCCACCTAATGCAGTTCCCAGCTCCCAAGAGGAACAAAAGAGTCTGAGAACCACACCACCCACAGCATCCTTAGAGCTCTGTAAAAGTGATTGGTAAGCTATAGAGTTGTCTGGATCACTTTTACCTGAAAGCCCTTGCTGGCTCTAAAAATCAGTACCAGTGCTTGCTTTAACCCAGGGTTTCTAACCTTTTGACTTTCCTGGGCCATACATAAAAATCGAAGAAGATAAAGTGTTTTGGGCCACACATAAAATATACTAACAATAAGGATAGCTGATGAGCAGAAAATGTCAGGCAGAGCACAAGTTAACAATCACTGATATAGATAATATACCTATTGAAGTAATGCAACTTTTTTTGCAATTTTTTTATTTTAAAAGTAAAAGAGAGCAACATAAAACTAGCTTCATCCTTGAAAATATTTGCTCACAAATATAGGTGATGCCAAAAACAAATAAGGCGTGTTTGGGAAGAGTGGGATATTTTTCTTTGGGAAGATAAAACTAGTCTAGTAGAGACACTGTCAATTTTTTTCTTTGGTCACATGTGTTTGCTAAGTGTAATTGCTTTTTACAAAAAATATGAAAAAAAATCAACATTTTTAAGTAAGTTTATGATAGCTGTCTTGGGTTGCATGTGGCAGCTCTGCTCTCCCGCAGGTTGGACAGCTCTGCTTTATCACCTTGAATACCACAACAATAATTGCAAACAAGACAAGGGGTTAAAGGTATGTCAGGACAAGCTGAAAATAAAAATATGCAGTGCATCTCTGCAATACATGCAGGGGCGGACTGACAACTCATGGGGCCCCTGGGCAATAGGGGATCATGGGGCCCCTATGTCCTTGCCCAAACTCAAAAATGCCTATGAAAAAGGTACCAGGGGCATCTCATGGGACCCCCTACTGACCCCGAGCCCTCGGGCAGTGCCCGAGTTTCCAAATGGTCAGTCCGCCCCTGAATACATGTATATTTCTATTATTTTTTATCATTTTGAATACCCTATAGATATAGAAATATACCTGTTGATCTGACAGAGATGCATTTAGCTCCTCAGTCCTATTCTGAACTGACAACAAAAAGCAGTTTTGTAAGCTACGCCCTGATAGACCTGTTAAGTTGTAATTTGCTCAAGTACTTAAATACTTCCGATCTTCAGTCTCCACAACATAGACACTAATTATTTTGTAGTCCAAGACAAATTCCTTGGGATAAAACAGTAAGTGTGGACAAGACTGAATTTCTGACCATTTGACAGATATAACAAAACACTTTCAATGGTATATTTAATGGATGAATAGGTAGCAAATAAGAGAAGTTCATTGTTAAGATTTTTTATACACTGTAGGAACACAGACCTCAAGAAGAAACCCATAAAAAATGGGACACAGTTGCAGTTTTCCATTGAATCCAAGATGGTGTCCCAACAAGTCAACAGTGCTGTTAATCACCACGCCATCCACAGCTACCTAGTAATATGTGGTACCCCATCACACTATTCTTAAATTAAGTATGTTTTTAAAATTAGTATTTTCTTCTTTAAACTGTTCACCTTTTCTTCTTTAGACAATTTTGCTGATACAAAAAAATTTACTATTCTGTTATTTAAAAGGAAAATCACAGGAGTAAAATTATGGGACCTGTTTGTTCTGTGCATAGGAACTTGGCAGCTAATTCACCTAATGCTCCAAAAATGCTTTTAAAATATGATCACTTTTATGGTATTGAAGTAGCAAGGAGAAATTGAAACCAAACCTTCCCTAGATTACACTAAACAGCATTTCTTAGGAATGTTATCATGAAAGGAATCAAATGATTCATACTGTCTTCTATATCAAATGTCCAGACAGCATAGAGAGAGTAGATTTATCATTTTTTTCTGAACAACTTCAGACAACGAATGTTCTGAAATTTTTTAGGCTCTGATAGAAAAAAAGCACGATGCAAACCTAGACATTCTTATAAGAATGATATCAGTGGATGAAACATGTAGTGTACATTCTGCTAGAAAGATTCTCTGTACTCAGTCTAGGTGCTAACAGTTAGAGTTTGATTCATGTGATATTTAGATAGTGAGGTTGATTTTTAACCACCTCCCGCCTACCATATAGTCCAATGACGGGCGCAAGGTGGTTCTTTCATTCTGGGAGGACGTCATATGACGTCCTCCCATTGTCACCGCGCATGCGTGGTTCAGGGAGCGCGCAGAGCGGCAATCGGCGGTGCGCTGTGTCCCTCGGAAATAGCGGATCACCAGTCTATGGAAAGTGCCGAAGATGTCGGCTCGGTCATGTGATCAGCTGTGTCCAATCACAGCTGATCACATGTAAACAGGGAAATGCCGGTTATCGGCATATCTCTCCTCACTAGCTGTCACGCTGACAGCTCGAGGGGAGAGGGGACATGTACATTGATCATCAGGGCACTGATGATCAGTGTGGCCCCAGAAGTGCCACCTGCCAGTGTCCATAAGTGCCAGATGCCAGTGCTGAACAGTGCCACATTCCAGTGCCACATCAATGCCATATATCAGTGCCTACCAGTGCCCATCAATTCCACATATCAGCGTCCATCTGAGCTGCCTTTCAGTGTCACCCATCAGTGCCTGTCAGTGCCACCTATCAATGACAATCAGTGACACCTATCAGTGATGTCAATCAGTGCCGCCTATCAGTGTGCATTAGTGCCGCCTATCAGTGCCCATCGGTGCCTCCTATTAGTGTCAGTCAATGCCGCCTAACAGTGCCAGTCAGTGCCACCTAACAGTGCCAGTCAGTGCTGCCTATCAGTGCCATATATCAGTGCTGCCTTTCAGTGCCCATCAGTGATGCCTGTCAATGCCCATCAGTGCCACTTACCAGTGCCTCCTCATCAGTGCCCATCAGTGCCACCTATCAGTGTCCATCAGTGCAGCCTATCAGTGCCCAACACTGAAGCCTCATTAGCGCACATCAGTGAAGGAGAAAAATCACTTTTTTACAAAATTTTACAACAAAAACTAAGAAAAAACTTTTTTTTCCAAAATTTTCAGCGGTTTTGGTTTGTTTAAGAAAAAATAAAAAACCCCGAGGTGATTAAATACCACCATAATAAAGCTCTATCTTTCACAAAAAAATGATAAAAATTTCATATGGGTACAGTGTTGCATGATCGCGCAATTGTCATTCAAAGTGTGACATCGCTGAAAGCTGGAAATTGGCCTGGGGGGAAGGGGGTAAAAGTGCCCTGTAGGCTTGTGGTTAAGGAGTAGAGTTTGTTTACTTAAAGTGGAACTATACTCACCTGAACTCCAGTGCTGTGGTGCCCTGGAGCTCCCCTATCTGCCACTGATATCTTCAGCCAGTCTTCTTCCATGTACTGTTCTTAGGCCGCTTTCATTGGCTGGGCTGAGGTGACATCACCCCTGTGCATGGGCGGGAGTTTATTCATTTCAGACAGGCAGGGAAGAAGCTGTAAATATATAATGTCATAGACACGTTCTAATATAGTTATAACAATGCAGTTATAACAATGCCAGATCCTCTGTGTACACACTCCTCCCTGCCGGCAAGTGACAGATCCTCTGTGTACACACTCCTCCCTGCCGGCAAGTGACAGATCCTCTGTGTACACACTCCTCCCTGCCCAGCAAGTGACAGACCTGGAGTGTATGCACTCCCCTCTGCCGGCAAGTGACAGATCCTCTGTGTACACACTCCTCCCTGCCTGCAAGTGACAGATCCTCTGTGTACACACTCCTCCCTGCCTGCAAGTGACAGATCCTCTGTGTACACACTCCTCCCTGCCCAGCAAGTGACAGATCCTCTGTGTACACACTCCTCCCTGCCAGCAAGTGACAGATCCTCTGTGTACACACTCCTCCCTGCCCAGCAAGTGACAGATCCTCTGTGTACACACTCCTCCCTGCCCAGCAAGTGACAGACCTGGAGTGTATGCACTCCCCCCTGCCGGCAAGTGACAGATCCTCTGTGTACACACTCCTCCCTGCCCAGCAAGTGACAGATCCTCTGTGTACACACTCCTCCCTGCCGGCAAGTGACAGATCCTCTGTGTACACACTCCTCCCTGCCGGCAAGTGACAGATCCTCTGTGTACACACTCCTCCCTGCCAGCAAGTGACAGATCCTCTGTGTACACACTCCTCTCTACCCAGCAAGTGACAGACCTGGAGTGTATGCACTCCCCCCTGCCGGCAAGTGACAGATCCTCTGTGTACACACTCCCCACACTCTGTAAACACTGCCCCTCTCCTGTTGTACACATTGCAGGGAATTTCCCACTGACAGCAGAGAGGTCACTGGTTGTTAGGATGCCAGCCTGTGCCGGCTCTTAACTAATGCAAAAACGGACCGTTGGTCCTTTAACATCCGTTTTAGGTCTTTTTTTTTAATGGAACAAAAATAGAGCTATGCAGTAATCCGATTAAAAAAACAGAATGTAGCGGATGTGGATATAAAATAGACATGCATTGATGTCCATTTTTCATCCTTGTACGAATGGATGAAAAACAGATAAACAGAATGCCTGTGTGAAAGGGGTCAATCTTGTCTTTTTTACAAGGATAAAAAGCTCTGTTGTGTGGCCATGAATCTCCTCTTCCTGATAGTGGAGAGTAGGGTTACAGGACACTGTGCAGATACACAGGGGGAGATTTACTAAAACTGGAGCGTGCAAAACCAGCTGCTCACTTCAGCTTGTCCAGTTAAGGTTTGACAGTAAAACCTGGAAGCTGATTGGTTTCTATGCAGTGCTGCACCAGATTTTGCGCTCTCTGGTTTTAGTAAATCTCCCCCATAGTGTGACTGTATTCCATAGCCTGTTCTGCCTGATGCAAGAGGCAGGCTGTACTTGAGCAGTGGATGTGTTCAAGAAGCAGGCTATGAATGGGAGGGGGTGTGTGCCAGAGCCAGGCTGTGATTGATCAGGGGGCATGATAGTTGAACAAACTACCCAAAACAGGCATGCTGTGTGTCTGCACAGTGTCCTGTAACCCCGCTCCCCAATATTAGGAAGAAGAGATGCAGAAAGGCACTAGGGACATTACAAGCCTGGAACAACATTGTCCCTGGAGTTGACTGCAGATACATTTTAAAGGTAATAACTGCAATAGAGTAAAATATCAGCTCACTATAATTTCTGTATAATTAACAAATAAAATAGCCCCAATGTACAAACTATATAAAAAATTTTTATTAACACATTGACATTGTGTACATTTAGTTGACAACATATGTGAACTATTTCAATATTATATTGATTCTTTCAAATAAGAATCTGCTAGGTTCAGATGGCTGTGCGCAAAAGTAAATGGCAGCAAACAGAGAACACATTTGCTTTTCATTTGACTACAATAAAACACACATTGCACTGACTATAAATAATCCCACATGTGTATCTGACACACATAGAATTGTAATAGATAAACAAAATATAAAATGGAACAGTTAGATTTTGGCAATGGGGTGCACAGCTGAGTATATGCCAGATGCACAGCATGTTGCTGGCAAGCTGAGTATCCTTATTGGCATTTTATAGCCCACCAGAATTCCTCAGCTGCTGCAACCACTGGAATCTATATGATCATGTCACACTCCACTTACTATGTAAAAGAAATAACCTGGAAGGCCATCTACAAGAAAATAATTACTTCCTTTGGGCTGAGATCAAACTGAGGATGTGGGAGGTAGGGGGTTGACATTACCCAATCTAGAGACTCAGAGCGATATTAGAGAGGTGGAGGTAATTCAAGCCACCAGTGTTCTTTTAAAACTGAAATGACAATTTCCAGTGATAGGATTCTATGAAAACAGATGTTCTTTAAAAAAAAAATGCATGAGGTGCACATGCACACCAGTGGCAACAACAGTATTTCTATGATCAACATTTTAATGTGAGTGAATACATCAAATAATGACATATATCAAGAAAGACATTTGCATAGTAAATGAACTAAAACTACAATTATAAAGAGTAACTATGTCCAGATTATGGACATTACAGTGGAACTTCTCCCAAAAGGGAAAGTTACGTTTTTTCTCCCCCCTCCCCCCCCATATTTGGAATGTCTTTTTTTAGGGGGGGAGTGGGTACCTGATTCCAACTGCCTAGGTGACTGAAGCAGAAGTTGACCCCCCTACAGCCTCTTGGGACACATCGCAGGTGCCAGGAGAATGCAGGACCATTCACGAGTGCAGAACAGTGGGCAGCCAGCTGTGAAGCTACCACCAGTCATGGCTGGCTGCCCACAGTTAAGATGCCGGTGCCTGGACCCGAAGACCGGAGAAGAGCTGGGTCAGGTGAGGACATTGCTGTTTATTAAAATTCAGCAGTTACAGTATTTGTAGCTGATGACTTTTATTCTTTTTTTTTTTACAGAGTGAAGATCCTCTTTAAACTACTGACAAATTCTTAACCAACAGTAAAAGTTAAAACTTTAAAATAGGCCATCCCTGGCCTCTCTGGTTGCTTCTAATGTGAGGTCATTCATACATATTAAAGATAACAACAAAGATTCCAAAATCTGTTTTCGGTTGGTTTCTAACAGTTCAGAAACACCTGCTGTGTATTTACATTAGAGAGCTGATAGTTTGCTGTCATAGAAAAACACAGTGCCCGTGTTGTGAATCATGAAATTTAATTTCTTCACAGTGCTTATAGATACAGTGGTGAATGCTGAGCTTGTTTTAAAGTGCTTTTATTTTGCTTTACTGCTTTAGAACATGTACATTTAAATGTGTATGATCTGGGCACCGGTTCGCAATAAAGTTGTATTATATCCAACTAATTTTTTTTGAGTTTTAGAGTAATGAAATGTTAATCCCTGCATTAGAATTTTATTGCTGTCTGAGGCTCCATTTTGAGAGATTTCTCCTTTATTCTTGCGCAGGTGACCACGAAGTCCCTGGGAGAGTAATTAAAAAATTTACATAATTTCTAGCTTTCTACTACTCTGCTACCACAATAAATAAACGGACACACAGGCATAAAAAACCTAGCAGTGGTAAAGGTGGGAATTAATTTGAATATATATCACTTAACAACAATAGTGTTCCACCCTCATTTGCTCCCATCTGAGTTTTGGCTTGCATACACTTCTACCTCTTCTGCATCTTCCTTCAGGTGAACTCTGCACCATCCTCACATTGTAGAAACAACCAGCTAATTGAGCCCTTACACTGAGGTGATGGATTTGCTAATTTTCAATTGTATCTGTTGCCTTAAGAAAGATCTATAACCTCTGTTCCACTTCTCCTTTGGTCCAAAGGATCCTAACTGTCTCCACATTCTACCCCCCCCCCCCCCAAGGCTGAAGTTTAATTTTCATTTCTCCTTTATTCATGTTCTTTTTTTATTCCACAGCAAACACTGATTTAATTTAGAGTACCTTTTCAATACACAGCCTGATCTACAGTACATATTCATCATTTTATACATCCATTCCTCCACCTGACTCCAAACTAGACAGTGACTTGTAACTGAAAACTTACTTAAAGACATTTAAAACAAATGTGTTTTTTGCTGTTTTCAATTTCAGCTGCTTATCAGCATTCAAGCTCTGGCATTTTAGAGGCTTTGGATTTAATAAACAAAGAGGATAAGAGCATTCTGCCAGTGGGAATATAATATTATTTTGAAGAATGGTATCCCACTGTTAGATATGCAGCAGTGAGAATATTGATTTCTCCTGTGTTGGCTGTAGGTATGAGACTTCCTTCTCATACTATTCCCTCACTATGGAAGAAATTCTTCTTTTGTGTCTACTGATACTGTAAT
Source organism: Staurois parvus (assembly GCF_062004578.1). Classification (NCBI taxonomy): domain Eukaryota; kingdom Metazoa; phylum Chordata; class Amphibia; order Anura; family Ranidae; genus Staurois; species Staurois parvus. Next base: position 6,942,846 of record NW_028318515.1, read on the forward strand.
AAAAATGGAATCCTGGGTTAGTGTATCTTTCATCCTGTGAAACAATTGAAATATGAGGTCTTTTGAAATCATATTGCTGCTCAGATTTTTTTTTTAGCTAGACCAATATTTACAGTCTTATTTAATAAAGCAACCCAGGGTGTTAAAGTGGTCTTAACAGAATAGTAACACTTTAGGGCTCTTACATATGGGTTCCAGAAATAACACAGATTTCAGTGTCCATGTCTACTTACCTGCATTTGCAATATTCTCATAGCAGAACTAGTGTACGTCAAAAACTAGTGCTACCTGCAAGTTGCATGTAAAGTTTGGGCAACACTATATGAAACTATATGCAGGGTATGTGGATGTATATAGAGTTGGAAGGGCATCAGAAACGCTGCCTTTTTTTTACTGCGCTTATTTTCACGTTTTTCAATTCATGTGTCATATGCATAAATCATACACGCTAAGAAAAGGCATAAACAGCAGGTGCCTACATTAATTTTTTTTGGAGGGAACACGTAGATGCGATATGCTCAGAAGTGATTATCCATGACCCTCATCCCGCTATGATGTACATTGTCCTCTTATTCAGTCCATAGGGCTGAATAAGAGGGCAGCTTATTAGCACATGGCTCCTAACTTTTGAGCGTGCAGTGGTTATGCCTGCTCATACATGAAAAATTCACTCAGTATTCAGAGTAATTTTTGAATAGCAATGCTCACAAAACTAAATTTTTTGTTTTTGTAAGAATAATTATGTTTCTGTATTTAAATATGTCCATGTATTTAAATCACATTGAATTTCAACAAATAGGGATGTACTACAGCAAAGATATATGAATAATCTGATGCCGATCTGTCTTCGTATGTAAAACCTCAGGTGATTGGTACTAATGATAAAAAAGTAAGATGTAAAGATCCTGTGAGGCAACATTGAGCAGCTTAAACCATTGCTGAAACTCTTGGCTTCATTCATCAAGTAGTGATATCGTGGGAAAAAGTGTTGCATGGTTTATTAAAGAGGTAAAAGTTTCAAACATTATAAATGCATGAACTTTTTTTTTTTAGCAGGCATCAGCAAGCAGAAATACAAGCTGGTATCCTCATGGCCCGCCAAGCTGATTCCAGTTCATATATTTTTCAACTTTTCGGGGTGCTTTCAGAGGCATCCTCCAAAAAAGGCACACATTAGCATACATTCACAGTGTATTTCCAGTGATTTTGAAACTTTTTTTCCAGGCAATTCTGCAGATGTTTTTGCACCTATATCAAGCTTCAGGCATTTTTCCTGGGCTGGGCAAGGGAAAAAGAGCAGTTCTAGAGAAGGAGATGAATTTTTCAGTTGCAAAAATATTTTTTTAAGTCTATTGGGCAAAAATACCTGACTAAATTAAATAAAAAAAATAAAAATAAAAAAAGCTCATGTACTATTTTTTTTTTTTTTAGGGATGGGCATAGATCGTAGGGTGACTGAGTGTGTACAGGGTCAATTAGAAAAAATAGAATTCTGCATGCAAAATGCACAAGTGTGAAGAGATGTCAGCACAGGGCATGCATCATATCAGCTTCTCTCCCACTCCCATTCAATTCCAGTAACATGTGACCTTCTCCCCAGTTATCTAGGAACTAGGTCCTGACCCCTTACCCATTTACTGGCCGCACATAAAGTAAAAAAAAAATAATGCTATTTAAATGTATTAGTCTAAACGTAGTAGAGACTTGTACCAAGTTAGCCATCAATTAATTCAGACAGTTTGGAGTTTCAGTATCACCTTTTTTTGGCAACCTAAATTAATAAAGATTCTAGTTTTTGGACTCATCAGTTTCCTCTTGTTACATAGTTACATACTCTTTTCCTAAACTATTGGTTACATATAGTTACATAGTTCGTAAGGTTGAATAAAGACACCAGTCTATCCAGTTCAACCTATGTGGGTGTATGTGGGTATTTATGTCTTAACCATTTCCCATATTTCTATAAATTGTGTTCATTAATATTATTAACACTCCGCGCTGACACCACCAATTGTGAAAGGGAGTTTCACAGCTTTACAGCTCTAACAGTTAAGAACCCTCTATTCAGTTAAGGTTAAGCTGCTTCTTGTTCATCTTCATTGAGTGTCCATGTTTCTTGTTGAAATAAATTGGGGGTAGGTTTTTGGATTTCCCCCTACTTATATTGGAAATATGCTTGTGCGTGGTGACGTCACAGAAAGACTCCGCCCAACACGTTTCCCCAAAAATGGCATCCTCTGGGATTGGATCTCACACATAATAAACATAATAATCACAGAAGCAAGTTCTTATCTATTTACAAAGAAAGTAAAAAACTAACAGGGAGATCTAAACAAATAGTATAGAGTATATAAAAATAGAAAAGCAAAGATGATATATTACTTAAGTTCATCCTCAAAGTTCAGTATCTGGCTGGTCTCTGGATAGAAAGGTGAAGAGGCCATGGCTGGTCCTTGCATTTTATACACTCACAAGCAACACCCATTAAACGCACTCAGCCTGGCCTATATAGTCCTCTGTCCAATAAGCTACCATCTGTAAATTATAAGCGGCTGTCATTTCTAATTACTAGGAAGTAATGTGTTACCCTGAATCCTCCAGAAAGTATGTCATTGTCTCCACCAGGGGGCACTGCTATGTTGCCATGAAGTTTCTTGACCCAGGTCAGCATCACAGCCCACATCTGGTCCCCTTTGATGTTGTTACAAGTCAGGAAATCAGTCATTTTGATTTTCCCATCACTAGGAGGTCTGGACTGATGCTTCTCGGACCCCCACACATCACATTGGGAGGCCTATGCGAGAACATCCTTCGGGGGATGAATTTCCATTTGCAACCCCTTTTTACAAACACCCTGCTGTGTCAATTGATTCACTTGGTGTACCAAGATGCAAGCCACATGGCCCTTTGATAACCAGACAGTAAAAATTCATAAATTTCTGAAAAACAATTTTGCCTTCCAACACTTGTTAAGCAATAATTTTCTTCCTATGCTAGAATAACCATTTAGATATTTGTATATTTTGATCATATCTCCTCTTAAGTGTCTCTTCTCCAGGGAGAATAAGTTTAATGTTTGTAGTCCTTTCTCATAACTGAGGCTCTCCAGTCTCCTTATTAGCTTTGTTGCCCTTCTTTAAACTCTGTCCAGTTCCAACACATCTTTCCTGAGGACTGGTGACCAGAACTGGATGTCATATTCAAGATGTGGATGAATCAAAGTTTTGTAAAGTGGGAAAATGCTAGTCTTATCTATTGAGTAGATACTCTTTTGCATGCTAATAGTCTGCTTGCCTTGCTTGCTGCAACTTGGCTTTGCGTGCTATTGCTGAGCTTGTGATCTACTAAGACCCCCATATCCATTTCCATCTTTGATTCCCCCAGAGGTGCCATGTAGTTGCCCACCCCATTATTTTATTGAGGTTGTTCTGCTAAGTTTATATATCCTGTTGTGAGGTTATTACCCTGATTATCTTTGTATCATCAGAAAAGACTATGAACTATTTTTTAATAACCTCTATATTTATGAAGTTGATTGCAGGATAGAGCCTTGGGGCATCCTACTCTTTCTGAATATATGCTTAATGCCAATGGATCTCAATTTGTAAACCAAGCGTTTATGGGGTACTGTATCAAATGCTTTGGCAAAATGCAGATACACCACATTCACTGGCCTTCCTCTACTCAGATTACAGCTCACTTCCTCATAGCATGTTAAAAGGGTGGTTTGGCAAGAATGATCCTTCATAAATCCATGCTAGTTACTACTAATGATACCATTTTCAACAGCACATTCTTGAATATAGGCCCTTATCATCCCCTCCAATAGTTTACATATCGTTGATGTTAGACTGACTGGCCTATCGTTTTCAGGTATGCAAACTGGCCCTTTTTTGAATATTGGTACCACATCATATTTTCGCCAATCAGCTGATACCATTCTGGTCAAGAAGCTGTCCTTAATGATTAGGAATAATGGTCTAGCAATAACCTGGCTAAGTCCAAGTGATGTAATCACATTAGATTTTTCAAGTATTTTTTGAATACTAGCTTCTTTTACCACAAGGATAATATTCCATGTACATTCTATGTTGTGTTACTAACAGTACATTCTTGTTTATTTTACCCCTCCCTTTTCTTAGTAAAAATTTCCTCTGCTATGTGTCTCTTGTGGACTATTTTTACTGCCTTGACCATGCTTACATTTCTTATTGCATTCTTTGTATTGTTGCAATGCTGATAGAGACCCCTAAGCCTATTTTAAAGGACAGTTGTTTTGCTTTGTTATGCCTTTATATGCTTGAATGTAGCCACCCAAGTTTACCATTGGTGATTTTATATTTGTTGCCCATTGGAATACACTGGCCAATACCTTTATTTATTTTAAGTTTCTTGTCCTACCATAATGTCTCCTTTTCCTATGATTTACTGTGATCACTGCTTCTCAAGTTATCCCTTATTTCTACATCTGCAATCAGCTCTGTGTTATATGCATGCTGTAACATTCCTGACTTACCGCCATTTCTAACTGTGAAGGGAAAGTCGCCTCCTCCTTATCCTTTGGGTTAGGGAGCCTGTAGCATATACCCTCTATTCATTTCCCACTTCTTTTTTCACATTGAAGCTCCAGCCACCTCCTCCCTTACCCCATTAGCAATGCCATCCCTCGTGTTCACTAACGGAACTTAGAACTCTTAACATATATGCACACCCCTCCCCCTGTTCTACCTGCCCTTTCCATTCTATACTGGAAATACCTCTAGACAGTGGCAAGCCAGGTTTCTGATACTCCCACAAGGTCAAAATCCTCCAGATAAATCAGGAGTTCCAGCTTTTCCATTTTTTTCACCAAACTTCTAGTATTTGTGAACATGTCTTTGGCTTCATGCGCACTGTGCATTTTAAAAATGCCAGTAACATTAGCTGTATAAAGTCGTGTTAAAAATGTGAGGGTTTCTGCTTTTTTAGCATTTTTGCTTTAGCATTTAGCCATATTTTGCCACGTTTAGCCGCTTTTTAATTTTTTTACACAAAAAAAAATATGGGTAAAAAAACACCAATTTGCTGCATTTTACCACCTTTACCAGCATTAGAGTGTATTTACAGCTAAGAAAAAGCTCCTCTTAAAACCCACTAGCCAGAAGCCAAAAACAGCAGCTGTAAAAACTCCGAGTGTAGTGCATGAGGCTTTTTAGTTTTGTACAGGCACATATGAAACTATGTAACTATGAGTTTTAGTAATACCTTTTTTTGGAAAAAGTAAATTAAAGATGCAAGCTTTTGGACTTATCAGATTCCGTGTGTCTAAATGAAACAGATCTAGAACAGTATTTTCTTTTTTCTACATCCTATTCTGTGTCTTCTTCTCATTTGGCTTGAAAGAAAAGAGAACTCAGGCTTCCTTCATCCGTAGAATCCAGATTTTAGTAGCTGCGAAGTTCACAGATCTTTGCCAGGCAAAAGCTTTAAAAAGTACAAAGAACTCTCAGGAAGTGATTCTCCGTGTTCACTGCTGACATCATCATATACAGTTGTGACCAAAATTATTCAACCCCCACTGAAATTGAGTGTTTTGGCCAGTTTGACATTGCTTTTGATCATTCAGTCATCTTGCTTACATTTACATTAAAGAGGCACTTGTAGGTCAGACAAATATAACATAACAGTTATAATGAAATAACCACAAATGTCTTTTCTGTGCTCACAGCATTATCAGTTTTATTCAACCCCCAAGTGACATTCAATCTTAGTACTTAGTACAGCATCCTTTTACAGTTATAACAGCTTTTAAACGTGAAGCATAGCTTGACACAAGTGTCTTGCAGCGATCTACGGGTATCTTCGCCCATTCTTCATGGGCAAAGGCCTCCAGTTCAGTCACATTCTTAGGCTTGCGCACTGCAACTGCTTTCTTTAAGTCCCACCAGAGGTTCTCAATCGGATTTAAGTCTGGTGACTGCGATGGCCACTCCAAAATGTTCCAGCCTTTCCTCTGCAACCATGCTCTAGTGGACTTGGAGGTATGCTTGGGATCATTGTCCTGTTGAAAGGTCCAACGTCTCCCAAGCCTCAGGTGTGTGACGGACTGCATCACGTTTCCATCCAATATCTCCTGGTACTGAAGAGAATTCATGGTACCTTGCACACGCTGAAGCTTCCCTGTACCTGCAGAAGCAAAACAGCCCCAAAGCATGATTGACCCTCCACCATGCTTCACAGTAGGCAAGGTGTTCTTTTCATCATAGGCCTTGTTCTTCCTCCTCCAAACATAGCGTTGATCCATGGGCCCAAACAGTTCTAATTTTGTTTCATCAGTCCACAGAACACTATCCCACAACTTTTGTGGTTTGTCCACATGGCTTTTGGCATACTGCAGTCGACTCTTCTTATTCTTTGGAGACAGCAAGGGGGTACGCCTGGGAGTTCTGGCACGGAGGCCTTCATTACGCAGTGTGCGTCTTATTGTCTGGGCTGAAACTTCTGTACCCACATCTGACAAATCTTTTCTCAGTTCCTCAGCAGTCACACGGGGACTTCTCTCCACTCTACGCTTCAGGTAGCGCACAGCAGTCGAAGTCAGCATCTTCTTTCTGCCACGACCAGGTAGCGTTTCAACAGTGCCCTTTGCCTTGAATTTGCGAATGATGCTTCCTAAGGTGTCTCTTGGTATGTTTAACATCTTTGCAATCTTCTTATAGCCATTGCCCTTCCTGTGAAGAGAAATCACCTCTTCTCTTGTCTTCCTGGACCATTCTCTTGCCTTCACCATGTTTGTAACCACACCAGTAAATGTCTAGAAGGAGCTGAGTATCACAGTCATTTTAAAGCTGCCTAATTGGTGCTTATTATGCTTGATTGCTGCTCGGTGACATCCACAGGTGTTTTCAATACCTGATGGAAAGCACCTGTATGAACCTCTGTTCTTCAGAGTGGTAGTCTTTAAGGGGTTGAATAATTGTGGCAATGAAGAAACCACATAAGAACCATTTACTACTGTATTACATAAACAATTGATGTCATTTTAGTTGCATTTGGGTAGTTACAACGTCCTTGTAGGATTTGATTCTGAATACAATTCCAAATGTACACTATAGTCCCTAAACCCCTTTACAGCATTGGGGGTTGAATAATTTTGGTCACAACTGTACAATTTCATAGGAACATAAAAGAAGGATGGCAAACAAAGACTAGGTGTTCTATTAAGTCTGCGATTATTATGATGGCATGATTCAGCCACAACATAATCTCCTATTAGCCAATGTTGGTGATTGTGGGTGGAAGTCTTATTCACAAAACAAAAGACAGGAATGTATTCAGTGGCTCACCAGTAGAACACATCTGCACAGATTGACTTGTAACTAATAAAACCTATTATGGCAAGGCTGACATTTGTCATAGAGACAAACGAAAGAAGTCTATGTTGATGTAGGTATCTGACTTTGGATCAATACAGAGTGACTATAATGAAACACTGAATACACTTATAAGAGTATAAGGACTTGATACCTCAATATTAAGATGCATTATAAAACAATATCCTACAACCTGGTTAATAAATTATATATGGCACTAGTATATGGCAGTGGTAGGCAATCTTTATGGCAGCATCAGGGCTTATATACAAAAAATGAAGTAAAGTAGAATTTACAACTGTAGCGATGAATCAGACATTAGCTTTCATTTTCTAATCTACACTAGAAAAATGGTAGCTGCAATCTGAAGGTTGCAGAAAAACAGCACACTCTATCAGCACTCTGTATGTATGAATCCCAGCATTTTTGCCAATGATTAGCAGAACAAGCTTGCACAATGTGCTTCTTATTTGTGTGAATAATGTATTTGGCAAAGACAAAGCAATGTACTTGGCTGTAACTGTACAATGTGTTATGTATTTGTGGGTTAAATATTTCTGGAAGCAGAATACACAGCATAAATGCCATGGGCACTGGTGTATATAGCATCATTGTACTTCAGTACATAATGTGCTGTCAGAATAGTGTTTCAAAGCGGTATACAACCTTCAGTCACATTTGAATATTTCTGTTTCATGAAAAGCTTCATTATTGCCACATTTTTGATCTTTTATCTGTGTTCAAATGACCTGGCATGCTATAGTTGATTGTTATAGGCTTTAAGAATACACAGATTTTATGCTCAGCGTGAATCTGCTGCAATGTGTGTTTACTGTGGAAACATTACAAATCTTCATTTCTGGGTTAGGCAGTTATACTTTAAAATATTATGACAACTGATCCACAATATCTGTAAATGTTATATGGAAATTGTAAGCCCATGTCTAGGTAAATATCCTCCTCCTCACCCACCCCTACCTCCTACCACTATCCAACTCCATGGCATATTGATTAACCACTTGCTGATTGCCCACAGTACATTTACTGTGGGCAGACAGAACGTACAAGCAAAGTGACGTACCTGTACATCATTTTGCCTGTACAGACTCAGGGGAGTGCACGGAGCACAGTCAATATGATTCATAACAGCTTTGCTTCCTTTACCAGTGAGCTGTGATTGGTCCACAGCTATCACATGGTACATGGGCCAATCACAGCACCCTGTACCATGTGATTAGTTGTAGCCAACCACAGATCACTAGTATTCACAGCTGTCATAAATTTAACCCATTCATGACAGTTCAAAGCATTGCTGGAACAATGATCTTCATTGTACCAGCAATCAAATTAAAAAAAAAAAAAGTTCACCCCCCAGAGTAGTACAGTGTTACTACAGTAACATTAAAATAACTACTCTGATGAAAGTATTTTTTTAATAAATTAACAAAAAAAGATAATGTAAAAAAAAAATATTTAAAATATTGAATAAGAATTCATTTAAACTCATTTAAATTTATTTCGTTTTTTTTTTTAACATGCTGTCACCAGACAGTGTTCCTGATCCCCACCACACCATATCATGATGCTGTACTGCGCTGGTGACGGTTTTTAAAAAAATGTGAAAAAATTAATTAATTTTCCAAACTACAACTTCAAAAAACTAGAAATCTCAGACTGTCTACTTTCCAAAAAAGGGGTAATTTGCAAGACCAGCGAAATGGGCAGCTTTGGGGGGCTAGTCATCCGTCATAAAACTGGCATCGCAAAACTCTGCTTTACACCCCAAAACTAACGGAGTATTTAACTATAACTGTCTTTGGAGGGCACCTGCACTCACCGGCGACTTTGGTGTCCGTTTATGACACAGAGAATAGCTGAGATTCAGAGGATCACAGCTACTCTCTGGTCATTCACAGTTTATGACACTCAGGAGATCAGCGGAGATCATGTCAGCCCTTCACTGGCGATCTGTGTTCTCCCTCCAGATTCTCCAGCCCAGAGCTGGAGAATCGGAGGAACCGCAAACTAAGCAGCGATAATTTACCTCTGCTTAGTAAACTGATCTTTTACTGTAATCTCGCGAGATTATAGTAAACGCAGCCATTTTCCAGCGTTTGTAGACCGTTCTCCCTTCGTTTGGAGAACTGATCTACACAGCTTCATAAAAGGCATTCGCAGGAGAACTGTGTTCTCAGAGAATTCTGGAGAACTGAGCAGCAATCTATTACTGCTGGTTCATAAACGGACACCTTTATTAGATACACCTGTTCAATTGCTTGGTAATTGCTAATCAGCCAATCACATGGCAGAGACTCAATTCATTTAAGCATGTAGACGTGGTGAAGACAACTTGCTGAAGTTCAAACCGAGCATCACAATGGGGAAGAAAGTGGATTTAAGTGACTTTGAATGTGGCGAGGTTGTTGGTGCCAGATGCGCTGGTCTGAGCATATAAAAAACTGCCGATCTACTGGGATTTTCACGCACAACCATCTCTAGGGTTTACAGAGAATGGTCCGAAAAAGAGAAAATATCCTGTGAATGGCAGTTGTGTGGACGAAAATGCCTTGTCTATGTCAGAGGTCTGAGGAGAATAGGCTGACCGGTTGCTGCATCATTCAGATGGTAGGGTCAGAATTTGGCCTAAGCAAAATGAAAGCATGGATCCATACTGCCTTGTATCAATGATTCAGGCTGGTGGTGGTGGTGTAATGGTGTGGGAGATATTTTCTTGGCACTAGCAAGGTGTACCTAATAAAGTGTCTGGTGAGTGTAGAATTTATTTGTTCATCAGAGTTTAGCTATTCTGTGTTTCTAAAAAGTATGCTATCATTCTACACAACTGTCCAACACATGACCTCTAATAATTTCATTTTATTATTCAGAGTCTTGCTCTAATGTTTGGGATAGAGCACAGCTTCATGTCTTTCCTGTTTTCTGTAGAGAGTTAGATATAAAGCATTTCAGAGCTTATAGCACTTAAAGGCATTCCATTATATTGCAGAACTCCTGGCTTACCTTCAGATGCTCATTGGCTCGGTGTCAACTTGTGTTTTCTATTAGAGCTGGAGGAGTATGCTCCATGGAGAGGCTTGGAAAGACTCTTAGCAACTCACATACTATTATTCTTCGATCAGTACTAACCCGCTGATCCAAGCTAAATAGCACCCAGGTGACAGATTTTGTGACTATTATGAGTGTGTAATGTTTATCTATGCTCCAGGCACAATGTTAACAGGTTGTAAATCTAGACAGATTAAATACACCACTGTGAGTTATTCCTAGTCTGGAAATACATCAGTCCCACTATATATACTATATATCACGGATCTTTTCTTTTGTTCCTTTCTGACAGCAAGTCTTCCTTTACAGCTCCTTTACACTGTCTTCCTGCCTGCTGCTTTACTTACTTTCTGTATTGTTTTACCCAGTTTGATTTATATATATATATATATATATATATATATATATATATATATATATATATGACGAGATTGTAGATTGTAAGCTCCAAGGAGCAGGGTCCTCGAACCCCTCGTGTATTGTATTGCATTGTTACTGTGCTGTCTCGTGTACTGTCTCCCATATAATGTACAGCGCCGAGCAAACTGTTGGCGCTATATAAATACTGTATAATAATAATAATATATATATATTTTCTTGGACAGCAAACCAAACATTTGTAAATTTGTAAAGCAATTTCCATACATAGTGTTGATAAGATGCAAGTCTAAATTCTGAATTCTCTCTTTTGAAAGCAGTTCAAGTTATTATTAGCAGTACACTTGGTCTGTCTGTGTAGACTCTTTGTCAAAAGAAGTTTTTGCAAACTTGAATGGATAAATCTTTTGAATAAAGAAGAAGGTTTAGTAAAAAAAACTCTGCATGTTTGGAATATCTGTTCCTGGCCAGGGAAAAGCGAAGCTGTGGCATTTCAGCACAGCAGCTACTTAAAAGTTAAACATATTGCCTCTTCTTTTAGCAGGGATTGTATTGTATTGAAGTGACCCTGTGCTGACTTAAAGACATGGTAACAAAGGCGCCCTTGGTCTTTGCATTGGAGCTACTGTCTCCAGCCTGAATGAATCTCATAGTTAGACTGGCAGGTCTATGGGATTCTGAGAGATTCTTTTTGTTCAGTTTCTATAGTTAATAGTTCATATATTAACCAGGTGTTCATTTTAAAGTATAACTAAAAGCACAACTTTTTTTTCTAGTTTTGGATAGAGTGGAGAAGGATTAAAACACCTGTCAGTTTTTAGTGCTGTCTGTGCCCCCATTAAGGAGATTTGACATCTGTATTTGTTCGGTTTGCCATTATCATTGAAAATGAAAGTAAAAGAAAATCTCAAATTTTGGGTTGCCCCTATAAAAGTAATAGAAGGGAAATCTTGCCATGGGGACATTGTTCTGGTTACCTGGGGGTCCCTAAGGAACTCAATTTTCAGGAAGTTCCTCACTTTCTGTTTGGCTATGGGACAGGAATTGAAGGGAATTCTGTGCAATGGGACACAGACAGCAAAAAAAATTGACAGGGGTTATAACCCTCCCTGAATATGTTCAAAACAGAAAAAAAGTTTAGCCTATAGTTCTTCTTTAACTGAAACAATGGAATGGCTCCTGGAAACAGTCCCAGTCCCCGCATTTCTGCGTATATAGTAGAATAAGCAGGGTCCAATTATAGAATGTACTAGGTACACCTAAGGTACTTTGGTAAAGGTTTTTGGGGGTACATAAAGAGGGGTTAAAAGAGAGTTTAGACTTTCACCTGCACAGTTTCCTTTGAGTATTTACTATAATATGTATTTTTCTGATGTCATAAGACAATAGACTTGACCTTTTTCTCTTCCGCTAAATGGAGGGCATAGATATTGAAGCAGGATCTGGTGTTCAGCTCAGCCAGGTTTCCAATTTACTTTTTGCAGCAGAAACCTATGGCCCCCATCTTTCTGTGTGTGTGTAGGTGTGTGTGTGTGTGGGTGTGGGTGTGTGTTTTGTCTTTTTAAAAAAAGTTGGGGCTGATCTTTTTTTTCTAAATGAAAGAGATAGATTAAAGCAGAACTTCACCCGTGATAACTTGATAAATAAAGAATGTTCTTTAGCAAGGAACATACAGTACATTCCAGTTTATTAATTATGCTACCAAAATTAGTGTGTGCTGTAATCTGCCTCCAGCCTTGTTCCCGTTTCTTCTTGCTGGAAGCTGCCATTTTACTGAAGCCCAGAGCCCCTGAGCAGCAGTAAATCTTTAGGCTGTCAGCAGATTGACCTCTATAAATTTGGCATAGTGCCTAAAAATAGGGAGCAGCTGAGCATGTGCAGAGCAGGGTGAGACAGTGTATTACTGGATTTTAAACACTATAGGCACTTATTTTTAATGATTGACATAGCCATACCTGCAAAAGGGGCCAGCATGAAGTGATCTAGCAGGGCTTACTTTTCTGAATAAAGTTCCATTTTAACCACTTGCCGTCCACCTGCTGTTGATAAACGGCAGGGCGGTGGCAGTCCAGGGGGGGGTTGCCGTTCATAAACGGCACCCGCCTTTTCTAGTTGTGCGCGCTCCCTGGGAGCGCGCAGCACCGCAATCCGGTGCCCGCTGCGTCCTCCGGACACAGTGAAACACCGATCGTTGGACGGGACCTCTGTACGAGGTCCCGATCATGTGATCACTGATTGGCGAATCAGTGATCACATGCAAAGTAGCAAGCAAGATGTCACTTGTGACATCATTGCTTACTACGTGTGAAATCTGTGAATGATCACAGAGGTCACATGGTACAAGGCTATTCACAACAGCCTTGTACCATGTGACAAGCTGTGACCAATCACAGCTCACTCAGTACTTCTCAATGACTGCAAGAATGCAGACAGAGAGAAAGAGAAATGATTGCTTTTACATCCTATATGGGTGTAAAAGCAATCAGTGTAAAAAAAAAAAAAAAATTTTTTCATCACCCCCCACAAGTAGTACAGTGTCACCATGGTGACACTGTACTGCTAGGGTGACAGTATGTAAAAAAAAAAAAATAATAATAATAATATAAAAGAATAAAATAAAAATGTAAAAAAAAATGTTTAAAAATTCTAATTTTTGGTTATAAACTAATTTGGATTTTTTTTTTTACTAAAAAAAAACGGAATAAATTTTGGCCAAGATTTATGATGAAATATTATTTATTTTCAAAATTTTATTAAAAAAAACACTTTTTTTCAAAATTTCTGGACTTTTTCATTTACATAGTAAAAAAAATAAAAATCCCAGCGGTGAATAAATACCACCAAAATAAAGCTTTATCTGTCTAAAAAAAATGGTAAAAAATTCATATGGGTACAGTATTGCATGACCGCGCAATTGTCATTCAAAATGTGATAGCGCTGAAAGCTGAAAATTGCTCTGGACAGGAAGGGGGTAAAAGTGTCCAGACAGGAAGTGGTTAAACACAAAATTGTGTGCAAAAAGTATACAATTGGTCCAGGTAGCCCTGATTAATGGCACAATATACAATCTCATGCCTTTTTGAATAATTCTATAGAAATAACTGAGTACTGTCCGTGATACTTTTTTTATTTGCACTAACAAACAATTTTAAGGACAAGCTTTCGGGGAGTGTTTGTTAGTGCAAATAAAAAAAGTATCACGGGCAGTACTCAATTGTTTCTGTCGCAAGTGCACTAATACGGCTACAATCACCTCAAGCAAAATGAATAATTCTATGAAATGCTCAGACACAGAAAAGTGTCCTTTGACCTGACATCCTTCAAGGTTCTACTCAGTTTTACTAGAGATTTACCTAAACAATTCCAGACTTGGACAACTTAGCAAGGGTAGCCCAAATCTAAAATGTAAAAACAAATTTTGCAATGTGTAAACCAGCTGTACAGTCATGGTGCCTTGGTGCACGTGTGACAGACTTAAAGTGACAACAACAAATTACTGTAATATATCCATATCCAACCTTTTCTTCTAGTGGTGTTATCCTGCATGATAAAGCTTGGAACTTAAATTAAAAGTAAAGTTTTTATTTACGTGAGCTAAGGTTTACTTTGTAATTAAGTGATCTTGAATGCTTGTTACCATTGTGGTAATTCAGGAACGTTTTCCTTCAGTGCTTCCACAAACAATGCTTTTGATTAAAGGAAAGTCTTAACTAAAGACACAAGTATTTGGTCTGTGTAATCCCCATTTACATGGTCCATTCAAGTACATGGCTACCACAAACATTTCCAGAATTGAAGCATGGAATGAAAATATTAGTGACTATATATATCTTTTGGAAAGGTTTGTTTACCAGCTCTTAGAGGAAGCCATGCTTTATTACCATGCACATATTTGTAGAAGTGGAGGGAACAGTCTATACCCATGGAACTTTCATTTTTTTCTGCATCATTGATGTTGGTTTATTTCCATATAGCTTCTAGAGATGCATAGAGTGAAATGGTTTAGCTGCATTTACTGTTTTCAGGCATAAGAAGGAAAATTGAACTCTGTTCTCAAAAAACAATAATATTGGTGACCTTATAGTGAACAATATGTACACATTGGTCCCAATTTATATTACAAACAAGAATGATGACAGTTATTTCTAGAAATGCAGTGTCCTTTACTGTATTCTCAGCTATGATGAAAGATTAGAGGAACTGAATTTATTCTCTCTTGAGAAGAGGAGATTAAGGGGGAATATGGTCAACATGTATAAATACATCAGTGGTTCATATAGTGAGCTCAGTGTAGTGTTATTCACCCTGAGGTGATCACAGAGGACAAGGGGGCACTCTTTACGTCTGGAGGAAAGGATATTTAATCTCCAAATACGGAAAGGTTTCTTCACAGTAAGAGCTCTGAAAATGTGGAATAGACTCTCTGGAGAGTTGGTTCTGGCCAGATCAGTGGATTGCTTTAAAAAAGGCCTGGATTCTTTCTTAGATACACAGAATATAACTGGATACTAACATTTATAGGTAAAGTTGATCCAGAGAATATCTAATTGCCTCTCGGGGAATCAGGAAATTATTTTTTCCCCTGCTGGAGCAAATTGGCTCATCCTTTGCTGTGTTTTTTACCTTCCTCTGGATATGTGGATATAGGATTATAACTTTTTTTTTTTTTGGTTGAACTGGATGGATTTTTGTCTTTTTTCAGCCAGACTAACTACGTAACTATGTATTGCACCAACATTCAATTTGTTGATTTCTCGTTCCCTGTCAACAAATACATTAATGGTTAATATATACAGGAAGGCAGCTCATTGATAAAACTGGATCTAGATCTCACCTATGACTATACAGGTGAAACTCAAAAAATTAGAATATCGTGCAAACGTTCATATATTTCAGTAATGCAACTTAAAAGGTGAAACTAATATATGAGATAGACTCATTACATGCAAAGCAAGATAGTTCAAGCCGTGATTCGTCATAAGTGTGATGATCATGGCTTACAGCTCATGAAAACCCCAAATCCACAATCTCAGAAAATTAGAATATAGTGAAAAGGTGCAATATTCTAGGCTCAAAGTGTCCCACTCTAATCAGCTAATTAAGCCATAACACCTGCAAAGGGTTCCTGAGCCTTTAAATGGTCTCTCAGTCTGGTTCAGTAGGAATCACAATCATGGGAAAGACTGCTGACCTGACAGTTGTGCAGAAAACCATCATTGACACCCTCCATAAGGAG
Organism: Staurois parvus; assembly: GCF_062004578.1. Lineage (NCBI taxonomy): Eukaryota > Metazoa > Chordata > Amphibia > Anura > Ranidae > Staurois > Staurois parvus. Next base: position 6,958,875 of record NW_028318515.1, read on the forward strand.
GGAAAGCCTCAAAAGGTAATTGAAAAAGAAGTTGGATGTTTCCCAAAGTGCTGTATCAAAGCACATTAATAGAACGTTATGTGGAAGGAAAAAGTGTATAAGAAAAAGGTGCACAAGCAGCAGGGATGACCACAGCCTGGAGAGGATTGTCAGGAAAAGGCCATTCAAAAGTGTTGGGGACTTTCACAAGGAGTGGAATGAGGCTGGAGTCAGTGCATCAAGAGCCACCACACACAGACGGATCCTGGACATGAGCTTCAAATGTCTTCAAATTCCTCTTGTCAAGCCGATCCTGAACAACAAACAACAGCAGAAGCGTCTTACCTGGGCTAAAGAAAAACAGACCTGGTCTGTTGCTCAGTGATCCAAAGTCCTCTTTTCTGATGAGAGCAACTTTTGCATCTCATTTGGAAACCAAGGACCCAGAGTATGGAGGAAGAATGGAGAGGCACACACTGCAAGGTGCTTGAAGTCCAGTGTGAAGTTTCCACAGTCTGTGTTGATTTGGGGAGCCATGTCATCTGCTGGTGTTGGTCCACTGTGCTTCATTAAGTCCAGGGTTAATGCAGCCGTCTACCAGGAGATTTTGGAGCACTTCATGCTTCCTTCCGCAGACAAGCTTTATGGGGATGCTGACTTCATTTTCCAGCAGGACTTGGCACCTGCTCACACTGCCAAAAGCACCAAAACCTGGTTTAATGACTGTGGGATTACTGTGCTTGATTGGCCAGCAAACTCACCTGACCTGAACCCCATAGAGAATCTATAGAGCATTGCCAAGAGAAAGATGAGAGACATGAGACCAAACAATGCAGAAGAGCTGAAGGCCGCTATTGAAGCATCCTGATCTTCCATAACATCTCAGCAGTGCCACAGGCTGATAGCTTCCATGTCACGCTGCATTCAGGCAGTAATTGCTGCAAAAGGGGCCAAACCAAGTACTGAGTACATATGCATGCTTATACTTTTCAGAGGTCTATGTACAATCCTTGTTTTATTGATTGCATGTAATATTCTAATTTTCTGAGATTGTGGATTTGGGGTTTTCATGAGCTGTAAGCCATAATCATCACAATTATGACAAATCACAGCTTGAACTATCTTGAACTATCTTGCTTTGCATGTAATGAGTCTATCTCATATATTAGCTTCACCTTTTATGTTGCATTACTGAAATAAATGAACTTTTGTACAATATTCTAATTTTTCGAGTTTCACCTGTACATTACAATTAAAAGATTTCACTGAAAAAACATCACATGAAACACATTTAAAGTTGGAAATGAAAAACTACATTCCTCTTTTAGCTACCTGACATTAAACCACCTTAACATAAATACTAACAGTTTATGACACTGTATTGGGCATTTAGCCACAGTGGGAATCCCAACAGCAGGAATCTAGTCATTCGAACTGTGTGCACAGCCATAAATAGCTGCAGCTACCTGTCATTGCTGCTTGAATCTATCAAACCCAACATCAGGAATAAATAGATTCCTGTCACTGGGATTCACACCATGGCTAAACACCCATGCAAATGCAGCCTAAAGAAGGTCCTTGATAGTGCCTTTTGAAGTAAGTGCGTTGAGAGTCCATACTAGTCACTAGTCACATGTAGCCAGCTCAGTGGGTACAAAATCATTTAGGTCATTACCCAATAATCCATTACATAACATTAAGACTCCATTCACACTGAGCAGGCGTTTTTTTCAAGCATATTTGAGTGTTTTTTGAGCAGATTTGTAAATATTATAGGCATTTTTTTAGGCATTTTTCATTTAGGCATTTTTGCTGTGGCCAAAAGAAATAGAAATAGCTGCTGTCTGAGCTAAAAACACCCGAAAAAACACTTGAAAAAAACTCTTGAAGAAACACTCATTCCCACTGTTCAGGCATTTTTCAATCAAGTCTATGGGCACAAAACATCCAGATCTGCCTGAGAAGTACCGCAAGTACTTTTTTGAGCGACCGGCCGTTTTGATATAGGTGACGAAACGCTCATATGTGAAGGGCCATAGAAATTAATTGGATTTTGCTTATTGAGCGTTTCTAAGCATCAGGTGTTGAGTTGAAAAACGCCCTAGTGTGAATGGAGCCTAATTTGTGAACTCAAGACCAACTCCCAAAGACCATACTTAAAAACATGAAAATTACCAGCTCAACCTCCAGCACTCCTGCACTTTAATGTCACTTATCAATCAAATTAATTTGGAAATCACTTCTTTGAGTTTGATTGGTCATCAAACGAGGCACCGTTTCTGACCACAGTACTAGCAAAGCCAGAAGTAGTTCCCAAATGCACAGAAATAATGCCATAAAACATTAGTATTAAACCCAAAAAACAAAATGTTATACTGTATATTGCAGCTTACCATATCTTAAATATGGTGGCTGCATTTGTTTTCTTTTTTAAGACTTTTTTTCCTTTTATTTTCACCTGAGGATCCAGGCTGTAACACATTTTGGGGTGTATTTATAAATATTTTCACATAGCAAATCATCCAGTGAAAGAGTATATACATTTGTTCTGTTCAAAATGGTGCAAAAAAAGAATGTTATTAGAATATTTCCTGGGCTGTATGATTGTCTTTCACTGATATAAAATGGACACTAATGAAGTCTATAGAACCAAAAACGCAACGTTTTGCATTTTAGAAAGTCCATTTCCAAAAAACGCACCGGGTGAAAATGCGGAGATGGGAACCTGTCCCATAGGAAATCATGTTAAATGGACTGCTGTGCATTTCTGCAAAACGCAATGGAAAACGCATAGGTGTGAACCTAGACTAAAGCACGCAATTAAAGGATGCAAATTACATAAACATTGTACTGGTTAAAATTACTGGAAAAATTAAATTGTTTTCAAATTTTTACTATTTATTCCCAAAATAGACAAAATAAATGTATATATCTAAATCTGATACCAAATTAAAGTTAAAATATCTGCCCCCAAAGAATTGATGTATAATATGTTAGGGTAGACTACAAATATTAAAAGATATGATGTACGGAACTGAGGGAAACAAATGCTCTGGGGATCAAAGGGTTTTAGGGATAAAAAAATTAATAATAAAATTAGAGTGTGTTATTTCACAAACAACAGTTGTAAATATTTTGCACTACGTACACAGTATGTAAGCAGATTTATTAGGGCACAATTCAAGAGAGGGAGAAAGAGTGACAAGGCAGGTTTTATCATGCAAAGAAGAAATAGAAATTATGACCAGTCGATCACTTTATATGCACCACATTCGTAGTAATTTAGGAGCAACAACACATAGTAATCTTTTAGAGGGGCTTTTTAGGTGATGCAGTGATGACAACGTACATTTTGTAAAACTATTAATTTTATTGGTACAAAGCCATATTAAAAAGTAAGCTAAATATGATCCATTGTTTAAATATGACAAGATAATATGAGATTTGGTATGTTCTCCAGTTCAGATCACACAATTTGTACTCAACCCATGCAATGCATAAGAGTGCCTCTATCACCCACCATATGCCTTATTTAACCTATGTGACTACATTGTTTGTTTTCTCTGAAAATGTGTTAAGTCTAACTGAAAAGTGATGCAAATACCACAATCAATTAGTAACAATCAATTGTACAGCTATGAACTATGTACCATAGCATCATAATTACTAATTAATTGTGCTATTGACATACTGTACATTTTTCAAATGCACTCAAAAAAAGCAAACATAGTTTGTAAAATGGATTCAGCAGAGCATTTCCTACTTCCCACTAGTCTTTTCAATGTTATCCCGAAATTATGTGTATTAGTGACATTGTGAAAAAGGCATATGGTAGGTGATATGGGCACTGCATGTGTTGGTACAAATTGTAATCTGGCCCTGAATTGGAGGGCAAACCAGCTCTCATATTTTCTTGTAATATTTTAGCAAATGGGTATTGATATAACTTTTTCAGACACACTCGGTGCATCTTCTGAGGAAGGAAACATTGTAATTTTTAAAACACATTGAAGAGTATTGCCCTCATCCCACCAGTCTGTTAAATATTATCCTGGAGGTAAGGTGGAATTCCAGTCAAATTCTAACTAAGCCTAAATCTACTCCCACCCTATTGTAAGACGATTCTATCTACCCTGTAAAAGAAAAGACGTATATACATACCTATTCTGAAGCCATACTGGTCCAGTCACATGATTGGGTCCCAGCATCAGCTATCTTTTCTTTTACAGGGTAAATAGAATAGTGTCAGAATGGGGGTGGGAGGTTGTTAATGACTTAGATTAGATAAAGTATTTGGTGGGAGATAGGGGCACACTTATGCAATAGTTGAGAACAAAATGTGTAAGGCCTTCTAAGCTACCTGACTTTCAGTCAGAGGCTCATGAATGGGAATTGTCAGTAAATAGTTACTATAATGACCGCATTATTTCCCCATTTTCACAAAAGGTAGACAACTTTAGGGTGAAGCTCATGTTTGACCCGAAGCTTATCCCTAGTTGTGACCTGGATGATGCTTGTAACACTATAGTTCATACAATATAACAAAGGCAACAAAAAAAAATCATATTGGTAAAATGGTATAGAAATTACAAAAAAAACTACAATACAAGAAATATAAAATTTGTAGTTAGCATGGCATTGACACCTAAAAGATGGCAGAGAGCTATGGCTCATGTTCTATAAGCCACTGTAATGCACCGCCTGGCGGTACCTCTAGCAACCCACGGAATAGGATTCCCCAGAGCGCGGAGTCTAAGTCCCAGTCTGCTTGTTCACCAGGGCCCCTGATGGTGGGGATGCACTTGGAGCAGACAGAGACCAGGTTGCGGCCCCTGAGTACACCCACCCGTGGTAGAGGGATCTGCCAGAGGTATATTCTGGAGAAGAGCCTGACGTGAAGAGGCGGATGGGTCCGTGCAGGACGGAGGAATGGATGGCTGAGCAGAAGCGTGGCTAGACAGGCCGGGTCGGTAACCGTGGGGACAGCGCGGTACAAGGCAGCAGGCACAAAATAGTCAGGTCACTCGCCGGGTCAGTAACAGGAGGTCAAATCCAATGGGGGTATCCAAAGAGAGGTCAAACAGGCCAGGGTCAGGGCAGGAGAAGACAGCATGGTCAGGATCAAGCAGGGTCGGCAACAATCAAGTAACTGGTAATAGGAGCAGGAACAAGCAGATATGACCATACGGCAACCAGTGTCAATGCAGAGCGGATTTAAACAGCGCGCCCTGCACTGTCATCAGTGCCAGGCGCGTGCATGCGATCCCGAGTGCGCATGTGCGAGTTCCGCTGTCGTCGTGGCCGCCCAGGACCTAGTGCCCACACGCCAGTGCGAATCGGAACACTGCGCCTGCGCCGAGCCACACGCCGCGACGGCTCCTGACAGCCACTCTACATAAATAATACTGTCTGGTTAAGTGGTTGTAAACCTCAGACATGAAATATGAGCAGAGCATATCCCTCTATAGTGTGTACATGTCTCAATCCAGAGCATTAAGTGTAATTTCTGTTCTCTGCCGCAATCCTCTGCTATCTGCATGAGTCAAGTTTTCCTGGCATCAAGAGATAAAATGTTGACAGGGGAGGGAGCTCCAGCACAGTCTGTGATTGACAGCCTCAGCTCTATTCCTGTGTACTGTGTGAAGAGGGTTGTGTTGCTTCCTTCCACTCAGCTCTCAGAGTTCTCCTCAATGAGCTCTGCAGTGTGTAATTTCAGATCCCCAAACTTATTTTCTGACAGCTCAGACAAGCTTTATAAATTGTGGATTTTGAGTTGATGTAGATAAGATTTCAGATAGACAGATACAACTTATGTAGGGGGCAGGGGCGGACTGACCATTTGGAAACTCGGGCACTGTCCAAGGGCCCGGGGTCAGTGGTGGGCCCCATGAGATGCCCCCGGTACCTTTTTTATAGGCTTTTTTGAGTTTGGGCAAGGACACAGGGGCCCCATGATCCCCTATTGCCCGGGGGCCCCATGAGTTGTCAGTCTGCCCCTGGTAGGGGGATTTGTTTAATCTCTGTATATCACCTGAGGTCAGTCACTTTACTGTGTATATGTAAGGGTTTACAACCACTTTAATGTGTTACTATACCCACAACAGTAAAATCATTCTGTATATGCAGCAAAGCATGCTTGTTATACTCACTGTGCAACCTAAAGGGTTAATCCTCTGTATTGTGTAAAAAAGGCTGTTTGATCCTGATTTCTCTGATCCTCCCCTTCTTCCAGTGTCTACCTCTTATCTCCTGATAAGTTATATTGTGTATACAATACACTCTGCACATGCTCTGTTTGGTGTGTATTGCTAGAGACTTTTTTTTTCTTGGGAGAGTGCATGTGATTAGCATAGGGCCAACCAGCACTGTCCAGACAGAGGTCAGGGGTCCTGCATCCTCCTAGAGCAGAAAGAAAACTCCTCCTACAGGCTTTAACCAGTGCTCCGCTGGACACTGATAGAAGTCACAAGACTGCTCTAACTGCTGATGAGAAAAGGTTATTTAGCAATTTTTATTTACAAAAATAATTGCACTTCCATGTTCTGCGTACTGTGGGAGACCAGATACAGATATAGTGAATGCAGGGTCCTGGGTTTAGTAACGCTTTAACTGTGACAAGGACAAATAATGCAGAATTTTACAGAAACCTAAAAAGTATTATAAAATACTTAAAATAAAAACGTACAGAATCTACACAATATTGTGCATATGTTACTGAAACAATGGTCCACAGAAGTGTTATAAAAATCACGCAGTGTAAGAAACACAACTGCCCAAAGGTTTACGCAGCTCAGATCCTTTTAACGATGGACTAATTGTTATAGTCGACTTGTCCCTAACAAAGCAACTGTGCAACACCTACTGAATTGATTGCTGCGGAAAGGTCAAGTGGGAATACGGTGAACAATGTAAAGAAGCACTCAGAGAAATAAAGAGACTGGGCAGCTCTCACAATGTTCAATTCCTGCCTTTTTTTAAATTAAACTAAAGTGCAATGCTTCCTCAAAAGGAACTGTATTATTTAGTGTTCTCGGAGACTGAAGTGAACAAATTTGTAGCATTTATCTCAATATCATTTTCAAGTTAAGAATGTCATTATGCCCATATAGACTAAAAACATTTAGGGTTGAATTACTAAAGGCAAATAGACTGTGCACTTTGCAAATGCAGTTGCAGTCATCCCCCCGAGCTTAGTGAAGCTCTGCTGAGTTCCATCATCCAATCATGTGTAAGCAAAAATGCTGTTGCTTTTTATTTTCCTTTCACCTGATTGGGTATTTTGTACAAAGTGAGGCTTTACACATTCACTAAGCTCGGTAGGAAATGAGTACAAATGAGTACAACTGCACTTCCAAAGTGCATAGTCTGTTTTCCATTAGTAAATCTACCCCTAAATTGTGTGTGTGTGTGGGGGGGTATCTGACCATCATATTTGGCTGCAGTGCATCACTAAAAAATGATTCTGCAACTACCTCATGAATGTAGTTCTGATTGTCTGATTGTGACTGTAATATACAGCTTCACACATAAATGCAGATATGTCTGTATATACATCCAATTTTTTAACATGTGCTGAAGACACCTCTGAAAAATTTCTGAATATATTAGTGTACCTGAGAATGGGAATCTTTTTCTAACTTTTCCTATAATTGAGGTACCACTCTGACATAAAGTTAAAGTGATATTAAAATCAAAAGCAAACCTTTATTATATATTATTATATTGTAGCTTTGAGTGAACTGATCATATCTGAAAGATATGTAATGTTGGGGGCTTTGTTATAATAGTTGCAATCTAGAGAAACTAATGAACTGCAGAAAAGACATTAAGGACAAGTAAACTAGGGACATCTAGGACTAGTAGCCAGAAGTTGACCAGCAAAAAGAACAACTACACAGCCATGACTCAACCAGCTTCTTTTATCCTTCAGAGTGGTTCTCCTTTCCATTCTAAGCTAGCTTTATGTCAGTACATAAGAAATTGATAATCAAATGGTATGGTAAAATAAAGGGAAAACTGTATTGAACTGTCAGGGCAGGAGCTGAGGAATGGACAGGCAGGCCTAAACAATGTAACGCACTGGCTGACGACAACCACCACCCTCAGGGCGCGGAGTCTAAGTCCCAGGCTGCCCTTCACCAGGGCCCCTGATGCTGGGGATGGACTTGACGCAGCCAGGAACCAGGTCGCGGCCCCCTGAGGAAGAAGGCTTGTCCTTCGAAACGTGTCAGCTGTACTGAGTGGCTTCCTCCATGATGGGATTCGCATTGGCATCTTGCCTCTAAAGTCCCTCTGAGGACTTACATGCTTGTTTTTATTTCGCTGTTTGTGAGTACCATTCTTTTATTTAATAAATTTTGGTTACTGAGGTAATGCGCAAGGTTGGTGCGCTTTTCTTTTGTTGTTCTTCTTCACAGTTTTGTTTGGGCTTCCCCAGCCTTGGTGTGGAGCTGCACGACCTTGTCTATTCCGGTGGTCCCTTCCTTTTTGGAGTTTGATTCCATCTACTCACCACCCACCTGGGTCCCGGAGCGCAGGAGACACTGCATTTGGTACCTAATAAAGTGGCCAGTGAGTGTATATTACATATAACATTACAAAACATGATCTTCAATAGCAGGTACTATCAATAAAAAAACAAACTGATACTGACTTAAAGTGTTTGTATAGGCCATGAAGGTAATAAAAACCTTCTGTGTGCAGCAGTTCCCCCAGCCCCCTCAATACTTACCTTGGCTGTCCCGGGTCTCTGCCTCCTCATTGGCTGAGACAGCAATCAGGAGCCATTGGCTCCTGCTGCTGTCAATGACAGCCAGTCAGCCAATAAGGGGAGAGAAGGGGTGGGGCCAAGCCATGGCTCCATGTATGAATGGACACATGGAGCAGCAGGTGCCCCCCTAGCAAGTTGCTTGCTGTGGGGGCACCCAACAGAAGTTAGGGGCGAGTAGAGCCTGCGCAGGACCCGAGAAGAGGAGTGCAAAACCACTGCACAAAGCAGGTAAGTATAGACATGTGTAAGTATAGACATGTTTGTTAATTTCCCCACCCTAAAAATATTAGCGTTTAGAATTGTTTAAAGTATATGTAATTCCTCACCTTGTAAAACAACCCATTCAGTTAAAAAAGAAATGAAAGGCAACACATTTGTTTGTGCATATAAATACCTTCCCCCCCCCCCCTTTTTTTATAAGAGATTACATACCCTCTGTTACGTTGCTCAGAGAGCAGGGGCAGGAGAAACAGCAGCTTCCCAGTGAATGGCTGTACATGGGTGGGGTGGGGGGCATGTCAGCACTAGTCCGATCATTTGAGGAGAGCAGGATGAGTTGTCAGCACAGCCAGTGTGGTAAGTTTTCAATAGGAAAGCAGAGGGACTGGCAGGATCACAAGGGATTTTACACGGCTGAAGCAATAAAAAAAGGATAGGACACTTTTTCATACCAATACATGGTACAGCAGGCGTCTGTCAGGAATATGATACATTGGGTTGACATATTCCTTAACTTGTAATTGTGTTGTTTTATTTTTCTTTTGTTTTACAAAAAGCATCTTTTCGGTGCTGCACTTCTAAGACTCGCGTACTTTTTTGCTTTTGCTTTCATGTTTATCCTTACTAATTACACATTTAACGAGTATAAAAACGCCCCTTTGTTAGTACTTGGTTAACTACCAAATTGGTTCTGTTTTACATACCATTTTATCCAATGAAGAGCTATAATTGATTTTTTTTAATTTCCACTTGATGGAAATTGCATGTGACTTACAACTAACGACACATGTTTATAGCCTGCCAAGATTTTCACTTGTTGATGATGACTACAGAGCAGACTATTAAAAACAGAAAACAGTGGGAGAGGAATACGTTAATTTGCCAAATACACAATGAGGGAACTGAAAGTTATGCAGAAAGACCTCTTCTGCTTCTCATACACTGTTGGCTTGTCTCCCGATCACCCACTTGCTTGCAGCAGATTCCAGCTGCCTCATCCAAAGATATCAACACACAGCACCTGAGTCAGTTTAATTTTACATGGATTTTATAGAATAGAACCCAAGTCAATGTATTTTCTATATCTCCTCCAGAATAAAACAGAGTCACCTTTTCCATATAAAGTACAGAAGATAAAGAACATGTTATAATGTTACCGGAAAAGGATGATAATGAAGGGGAAATTAGAAAAAAAAAGGTGACGTCTTTTTTTTGAGTTGAATAATAGGGCAGTGAAAACCAATGTAAACACTTAGAACAAAAAAAAAAGAATAGTTTATGCCAGGAGTATGGTGAAACCATGGATGGCTTATGCCTGCATTTAAAATGTACTTTTTAAAAAATATAATTTCCCAAGATGATCTTTGTAAATAATGTATTATTTAATAGCAGGTCAGCATGATAAGAACTACTTGTGGGTATGAGAAAGCGGTGTATAAGCACAGGTTTTTTTGTTTGCATACTAAACTATACTTACATTAGAATCATCATTAATTATTGACACTGTTTTTGACTATAGGAAATAAACAAATATGAAAATAGGCATATTTTGAATATTTATTCGTGCTTTTATTACTGTTCCAGTGACTGCCTTGTCACATCAGCATTTCATAATGGGTGAAAGTCCAGAACATTTGGCGAGCCATCCAATCTATTAATTATCTGAAAAAGTTCCAAAAAAAAGTAAATATGATCTCTGTGCCTGTAGCTGCAAACATATCTAATTAAAACATGCTTCTAGAATTATTAGAAAGGCAGAAGTCTAACCTGTAAACTCTTGAAAATGTATGTCACTGCCTCTTTCAAATAATTTCTCTTGATAGTGTTGTTAATAGCTAAAAATACCAACATGGTATGTCGAAGCTCAAAAACGGAATTAATTACTCCTTCTAGAATTGTTATGGTCACGGTCAAACTAGACCTATGGTGGGCCCACCACTCACTCCAGCTTGCTAGATGGTAAAGTACAAGTTAACATGAGGACAGTATTTCACTTAGAAGAACAGTAATCCATATTTTAATATTTTTATAAGTCACAGGATTCAGCTACAGCTCATAGGTACCATCAGCCAGAATGCAAATCCAAACACAGTGTAAAATGCACAATTATCACTAAATGCTGCCATAGCCTAGACTCTTCACTCTTTTTTACAGAATTTTCCCTTTTTTTCCTAATATGGTCCTACAGCAATTATGCTCCAGTCATCTGTAGAATCTTACAATTATGTTTATCAGTTTATTGTCAAGTTTGAATTTGGTGACCTTTACTGAGCATTTTAATACAAGGGGTCTGATCAAAGGTAGCGGAGTGGTATGCCTGCTGTAATTATCATTCAGCATTGCAAGCTAATTAGCTCTTAATCCATTAAAAGCAGGTAAAGGAAAAAGATCACATACATTACTGAGAGATAATTAGAGGTGGTATGTACACTGTCACTGAATTTATCATATATTTTAGGCAAAATGAAATTAAGCAGTGGCATTTGCTGAATTTTCCAAAGCACAAATATTGAAACAAAAAACATTGAGACTTTGATGTAACACCCTGCTATATTAATATTATCTCTTACTCACAAAAGTATTGGACTGGTATTTCAAGAGGACGTTATCAGTGCAACTTTTCCTGAGTCATTGCAAACCACTGTTGTGTCCTCCATACTTTTTTCTCTTTGTCCAGAGTCATCAACTCCTTCTTTTTTCTTTGCATCACTGAATGCATTTAATCATCATTCACTTAATATGTTTTTCCAACAATGCTCTGACAGTGCATTGTGATTGGCCAAAGCAATGCACCTGGTCAGGTGGAATGCTTTTGCCAATCACAGCGCATGATGACGTCACAAGGGGTAGTGTCACCTGGTTAACATCACCGGGTAGCCCTGCCCCTTAGATATTTAAGAACTGTCAGGCCGGCACTTTTTTCTTATTTTTTCAGGTTGGCGGTGGTGTCGAGCATCGTGATTGACATTGGATCTACTTAGGGGGACTTTTTTATTTTTAATAAAAGACTTGTCAAAGACTATCTTCTGTCATTTTTTACACTACACTTGTTTTTTGTGAATTAGTAGCAGTACCATTTACCCCATATGCATTCACATGGGGGTCTCCTTGTTAAAGGGGGCTGCCAGATTCTAATAACCCCCACCTGTAGACCCCCACAACCACCAGCCATGGTTGTGGGCAAGAGGCCCTTGTCCCTATCAACATGAGGACAAAGTGCTTTGGAGGGAAGCCCCCCTGCCCCAAAGCACCCCCCATGTTGAGGGCATGTGGCCTGGTATGGTTCAGGAGGGGGGCACTTGCTTATCCCCCCCTTTTCTGACCTGCCAGGTGCATGCATGGATAAGGGTCTGGTATGGATTTTTTTTAATTTTTGCATTGGGGTTCCCCTCAAAATCCACACCAAACCCCAAGGGCTTGGTATGGATGGGGATGGAACCCCACTTTTTTTTTTTTTAAATTGCTAGCAATTCTTTTTACATTCAGCTGTCAGCGGGGAACCCTGCTGACAGCTGAAACATTAAAGAATGTTTTCATTGCTAAAATACCACTTGACTTAATAATATAACTCATGCGGTAATTTAGTAGCTGTGCCGTATCTTATCACATACTCAGATGTGGTAAGATACCGCTTATTGAATTGTCCTGGTTCGAAGTTCGCGGAGGTGTTCTGCCCATCATTATCTGTGAGCACCATTCAGCAGGGCCTACAGGAGGTTTAACTAAACTGAAGTTCTGCTTTCTGTACACGTGGGAATCTGTGTACCCTCTATTACTGGCACAGAGAAGATTGTCTAACAAATATTTCACTCAGATCCTGGTATGTTCCTGTTAAGGTTTAAAAAAAGTCTTGCGAGTGCCAGACTACCACTGTTCATTGAACATAATTTTATTACAACATAAAATATCATCCACCCTAGTATTACTAAAGCAACACTTGTGATTCAACATTGCAGAAGTTTCGGAGTGTAACCATCAAGCCAATATTATCAAACCTATGACTTTAAAGCATTCAGTGAGAATAAAACCAATGCTTGTGGCATGATAGCACTTTTGTTTAAAGCAGTTTCAGATCTAACCATGCAGGCCCAGTGTATAAATCTGAGATGAAATAGAAACAGTCTGTAGAGGAGCAGATGGAAAGTGCCAGCTGTGACACAAATGGAGCTATTCTTCCAGTTTAAGACTTCTGCAAAGTAAAGCAATTCGTGTCTTGAATGGCACAACTTCAGCGCCTCCTAAAAGTAAGCATTTTGTTTTCCATACAGCGTTTCACTGTGTGCGCAATAATTACATATTATCTGATTTTCAAGAATAACATCAGTACAATACTTAGTTCACTATGAGCCTCATGTATAAAAGTGACTAAAAGAAAAACATCTGTGTAGCTCACAGCAGCTAACAAGCTTCTTCCTTTTATTTCTTTCATCCCTTTCAGGTTTCTAGGACAAGTTAAAAAGTTGAAGTTGAACAGTTGCTTTAACTAACACAGGCGATTTTTCTTTAGGCAATTTTTAGCGCAACAATTTTTTTAACAAGTTGAGGCTTCTTAAAAAAAAGACAAGTTAATAAAAATTTACATAAAGTATATCTAAAGATACAACTTTTTCTTAGATTTGGACAGAATGGAGAGGGATTAGAACACCTGTCAGTTTTGATTGCTGTCTGTGCCCCTGTAAGGTAGAATCACCCGTTCTATTTGTCCTGTTTACCATTATCATTGAAGTGAAAGTAAAAGAAAATATAAAATTTTGGGTTTCCCCAGAAAAGTATTAGTGGGGAAATTTTTTAATGGGGTTCTAGTGACCTGGGGGTCCCCAAGGAATTCCCTTTATTTGCAGGGATTTCATCTCACTTCCTGTTTAGCTATGGGACAGTGTCAGGGCTCTTTCCTCGGCAGAGGTGTTTGGAGACCTGGCACCCCTGCCAGTACCTTGCATGGCCGCAGAAGTTCACATCGGCTCAAATTTGGAGCCAAACGGTATCTATAAGGAAGCCCTGCACTACTCTCAGCTGCCGGTTGATCTCTTGCTCCCTAGTACCTTCGTTCCCTTGTTATCCTGACTTGTGATTTCCTGTTAACGACTTGGTTTGCTCCTGGACCTGTCTGCTCAGTTTAACCCCGACCTGACCCCGGCTTGTCTAACAGATCTCCTTCCCTCTGTTTATGACCTCGGCTGTCCCTTTTGACTACGTCTTCTCCGATCCCCACCCGGCATCCGACCTTGGCCCAAACTGGTTATCCTGTGATCCTCTGTTCTCTTGAAGACCTGCATACCTCGCACAGGCGCCCCCTGCCTGCAGACCCCATCTCAGCGCATCAGCTGTGCTCCTGGGTGGACCACCAAACAAGCACTCCCACAGGCGACCTGTGCTACTCTGGGCCTGGCTCCTGCTGTCCCACCTTCAGGGGAGTCTGGAACGTAGCCGCAAGGGAAGCCCTCTCTCCATTGGCCTCTGTCACCAGGTACGTAATAGATAGAAAGCAAAGGGAAATCTCCCCAATGGGACACAGATGGTGAAAAAAATATGACAGAGGTTATAACCCTTCCTTGCTCTATTCAAAATGAAAGAAAACGTTTTGCCTATAGTTCTACTTTAAAGTTATGTTGCTAATCCAACAAAATTATGAAAAAGTAATAGGGCAAAAATACTTTTGTTTCCTGAAGAAAATGCTGCTGTTGGTTCTCTCCTGTTTCAAGCAAAATTTTATGTAATTGGTCATGTGAGCTCTGCTAAAAGGTAGGATTCAGCTCAGATTGGCTGTTCTTTCTCTTAAAGGTACATTCGAGGTATAGATTTTCTTGTGTAGTTACATTGGTCCAACGTGGACCATTGTAAGAATGCATATTCCATACCTCTGGGATCCCTGTGAAAGTTGACAATCACTGTAGTAAACCCCACTACTACAGCAATCACTGCTATCTTCTAGGTTCCATGGCAAGCTGCTTCCTTGCTACGTAGTAACCCCAGGTGGTTGGTTGTTTGGCATGGGCAGAAGGTTTTCTTTGGATGGTGCCCATGTTCACAAGTAAGGTGTAGCAGAGCAGATGCTTGGCATGGTACCTGGAAGGCAGCAGTGATCACTGTAGTGGCAGAGAATGCTTGGCCAAATGTAAAGGCTTTCAGTCACATGACTGCCATGCCATGAGAGGAAGTCCAGAGCAGCACTTTCCCCAGGGAAGTTATGGATTTTAGTATTTCTATTATAATATATATCAATACTAGCAAGGCTGCTAACATATCTTTATATTAACCATAGGAGAAGTACAGGGACTGTCGTTGCTGGCCTGTTTCTAAAATTTATTGTGCCTTGCCTCGATACTTTTAGGTCGTAGACTCCAAACATGCATGTGTTTAATGAGTGTTCCAGATCAGCTACTCAGGAATCATTGAAGCCAATGCAGCAACATGACTGCTGGGAAGCTAGTATTTTCAGAAGGAATTATTAATGTGGGATGACATTGCTATTGGGCAAAGGGAGGAAGTGGAGTCCCTGTGGGTGGAACTTCAAAAAGAAGAAACTGGTGGGAAAATAATAGTGGAAATATGCTACAGGCCCCTTAACTTGAAGGATGAGGAGGAGTTGGATCTCCTATTACAGTTAGAAACAACAGTGAGGCAGGACAATGTCATCATAATGGGGAACTTTAACTAACCAGACATTGACTGGACTGAAGGAACAGCTCACTCATCTAAGGTTCGTCATTTCTTAAATGTCTTACAGGACAACTTCATGTGCCAATTGGTAAATGCCCCAACTAGAAATAATGCATTACTAGATCTATTGATTACAGATAGCATGGATCTGGTGGCAGATGTGGAAATAGGGGACAGCTTGGGAACCAATTATCAGAGGATAATAAGCGTAAATCACAGGATAAGGAGGCACATGGTTAGTGCAAGAATATTACATTTCATAAGAGCCACCTTTTCTAAACTATGCTCAAAATGGGATCAAATCCTAGAAACATTGAACACTGAGAAAAAATGGGAGTACTTTATTAACATATTAAATAAAGGTATCATCAAGTGTATTCCAATGGGCAATAAATATAAAAGAGCGAAGGTTAAGCCAGGGTGGCTAAACTGTATTGTAAAAATAAATATTAAAGAGAAAAAAATGGCATTTAAAAAATATAAGGCAAAGGGTTCATTGTTGGCATTCCAACACTACAAGGAATGCAATAGGATATGCTTTTAACTTCAGCTTGTTGAAATAAGCTTTGACAATAAAATCTAGACACTGATTGGTTTCTATGCACAGCAGCACCAGATTCTGTGCCCCCCCCCAAATATTTTTGTTCATTTCCCTTTGCCATTATAGGAAAATTGTAGCCTTGCTGATGTAAGATCATGGTCAATTCATGCGCTTCTATGGCTATAGACACATAACATGAGATCTTACTCAAAGTCTGTTATGAGTTAATAGAGCAATTGTTTTATAGAACTCCAAGCACAGGAATACTTGAAAAGATTGAAATAATACAGAAAAAACACTTATCAATGAGGCGTCTGATGGGATCAAATCTTAAGTAACCATTTTCTCCCTCAAAATGGACAAGTATATTTTCTACATCAGCTAATGGAGTGAGGTGTGCAGGCAACTACCTAGTAAGTGGTATGAATCACTCATCTGTATACAATAATATTGCTTTTGTTTTTAAGTGGTTCTATAATTAAACACGCTGCAAGAATAAAATATATATTCTAAAATTTATTCTGGATTAATGTATTGGTGTATTGAATGTACTGAATTCTCCCATATTATGATCACAAAATAGTACAAACTACAATAGACTCAATCATTGTCATAGCATTCTGTATACCATGCTTCAAAAATACTGTTTTATTTTTCAAGGATAAATCCTAGTAAACAAAATCAATTCAGATAAAATGTTTAAGTCTACTCATACATTATCACTCCTATATGGTTTGATACTTGTTAGCCAATTTCCTTTTAAACCCTACTATTTAGTTGAGTGGGAAATAGAACTACTATGTACCTTCACTGACTTTGATGTGCTCAATTCCTTTATACATATGTAAAGCTCACCTTAGCTATAGTTCATGAACAGAGCTATAAACGCCTAACTACATAGGATGGTTTATAAAATCCTAGACAAATACTTTAAATGTGGATGAAAGAGAAGACCACTGTGTATCATATTTGGTCTGATTGCCCAACCTAAGGCTTTATGGACCCCAAATCAGAAAAATAAATAACCAAGTCATCAAGGTTTGGCAATAGTGCAACTATGTTTCATTGTTCTAAGGGCTTGCTGGAGAGAAAAATGCACTAAGGACCTGCAGTGCAAGGATTCTCCTACTTCTCCTTCATGTGGATCTGTGCTTCCTCCTCCACTCCTACTGCCTCTTGGATATTACCACCCCAATCATTATCGCACCTGTCATCAGGGGAGAAGCTCTGACATGAGGAAGCAAATCCCTGTTCCTCTACCAAGATAGCTGCTTCCACACAGAGACACTGTGTGGAACAAGGCATAGTTAGTCAATAATGTGGAAATGACCAGTTGGAGGGAGCCTACAGTAAATACTGGTGTCTAGTTATTTGCCCTCTGCTTTGCTTTTTTGGGGGCTCTGCTTCCAGAGGACAGTTCCTCTTTAACTCTATCCTTCCTCCTTAATGCAACCTTTAACCTAGCCCTAATGTAAACACCCTTTTTACTGACACTAATCATAACTCTACGTTCCCTCTAAACTCCTTAAAAGGATAGCATTGCGATGTAAGCTAACATATTAGAATTAGGTTTTAAAGAAACCGCGCAAGCTATAATCGTTGGACCATTTACCAATATTTTTAATCAATCTCTTCTAAGGGGAGATGTTCCCCATGATGGACAGGCTACTAATATTTTACCTACCCCCATAAAGGGTTGTAAGGAAGAAGCTGGCAACCACATGCCAGTGAGATTACCATCTCTAGTAGTATAAAACAAAAGTAAGGTTTAATGATCATTTAATAGCACACAACTTACTGGGCCAATGAAACTTTACCGAGGGAAGTTCATGTCAGTCAAATCTGATTGAATTGTTTGACCATATCACCAATGTTTTGGACCAGAGTGGTGCAGTGGACATAGTCCTCTTGATTATAGCAAAGCATCTGATACAGCTCCACCTTATGATCTCATAAAAACATTTTAAAAAGGTAGAACTTAACCCTTGGGTGGCTCAATGGATATGCAGTTGGTTAAAGGAGAGATACTAAAGTGTGGTTGTAAATGGGGTTTATTTGGAGCAGAGCCAGTGGTGTACCACTATGCTCTGTACTAGGCTACACAAGGCTCTTAATCTGTATAATCTGTTTGTAAGTAATATAACTGATCATTCATTTCACAAGATGTGTCTTTTTGCTAATGACACAAAGGTGTGCAATAGAATTGATATCCCTGAAGGTGCATGTAAGATTGTACAAACAGTGCAACTGCAGTTCAGAATTTCTAAATGTAAAATAATGCATCTAGGAGGAAAAACATCTAACATAATACACTATTTGGACTACAGTGTTGGTCAGAACTACAGAGAGAAAAATATTTGGGGATGCTTATTTCAGGTGATAGCAGAATGGGCAAATAATGTAGCCTGGCATTGGGGAAAGTGAAAATAATTTTTTGGTGCATCAGTAGAGGGATCACCAGCAGCAGGAAGGAGGTCCTGATTTCCCTATATAGATATTTAGTTAGACCTCGTTTATAATACTGTGTCTTGACCTCACCTACAACAAGATATTGACAGAAGTCCAGAGACAGGCAACACAAATGGTGAAAATCTGAGGGATAAAACATATCAGGAGAAACTGCTGGGACCTAATATGTAGAGTTTTGAGAAAGAGAGGGAAGGTGGGTTGGGGCATGATTGAAACCTTTAAAGTGGTTTTAAAGGTGGAAGGTTCTAAAGGCAACTTCAGGGTGCAGCTCTCCACTTAATCTCCCCCCCCAATACTTACCCAAGCCTGATCTCCATTCCAAGATGTGCACGAGAGCAGTGGCTCTCCTAGATCTCTCTCCTCATTGGCTCCCACTGCAGTCAATTACAGCCAGTCAGCAAGGAGCAGGGGGTGGGACTGAGCCATGCTCTGTGTGTCACATAGACATACAGAGATGGATCAGGATCTTGCATGCATGAGTGACCCCAAAGCAAGCGGCTCGCTCTGAGAGCACGTGGCAAGGGGGAGGGGCCAGAAGCATCGGTGGGGTACTCAAGAGGAGGAGGATCCAGGCTGCGTTGTGCAAAACCATTGCACAGAGCAGGTAAATATGACATATTTGTCATTTAAAAAAAAAACAAGCCTTTAGAACCACTTTAAATACATTAAGAGTATGAATAAGGTTCAGGAGGGCAGTCTTTTCAATATGAAGCTCAAGCACATATGTGGAAATGACCGCAATCTGCCTGAACAAGCCAAACACCAATACAAACACTGTCCCATGGGAGGGACAGAGTCACATGTGAGTCACAGTATTTTTTTGGGGATAGTAAGTGCTGCTGTGGGACCTGCAGCAGCAATTTTGCTTTAGGTAGCAGTATAGATTTATGTGGAGTTCACGTGGCTAAATGTTGATTTTGGGCAGAATTACAGTAATGTTTGCAGATGTCCTTAGAAGGCTGCAGGCTTTAGTTGTAATTTTTCAAAAACAGATTAGAAAATTATAGCAAACATCTGACAGAGAGCTATGGCAAAACCATTGCCAAAGCAGAGGTTAGTGCACTATCAAGAAGACTCTAGATCACAGTAAGTATATCGCATTCAAATATAATTACTGCCATAGTTTATTTGTTTCTATGCTATTAAATGCCTCCGTGGAAAGGCCTGCTGGTGCATTATATAACGTATATGAAATGTATGTTTAGTGTTTAAAGCATACGGTACAAACAGTAGTAGAATGAGTAATTTATCAGTGTTCCAAAATAATACATTTTGTGAATTCTCTAAAAAAAAATTTCAGGTTTTGAAAAAACTCTTAGAACACTGGATGGGTTAATTTAGCTTAATTTATTCTTTCTTTTTCATTATATTATTTATAGAGATGTGCGCTTCACAGAGGAGAGAAGGTCAAGCATTTTAGCCCTTGTTCTGTTCTGAGTGCATCCATGTAAATGCTTAGAATTTGCATTGTTTTACATATTCAGCTGCTTACCAAGGGCCACCTCAAATTTTTCAGTATGCTTAGAGCAAATAGTTAATATTTATGTGGTCAGACAAGAGCAAGGCGGAAATCAGTGTTTACACTAAAATATTCTCTGTACTTCCCAGAACATTGAGTTTAATGTACACGAGGCTCATCTTTATCAAATATTAATATTTTGTTTTCAGTCTTCTATCCCAGCCTGGTACGTGCAACATGAGCTGAACATGTCCTGAGATGAGGAAAATTAGCCAAACTAATAAACTACTATAACAATGTTCAATTTGTAATTCGCTGTTTTGTTTAGCACAAATTTATGCTTTAAATATCAATAAATGTCATCTCAAACCAAAAACTGACATTTTAATTTTGTGCGATTGTGACCATGAAAAATTGCATGCTCATATCTCTCAAGTATTTCATTGGTTAGAATTCTCAGTTCTATTTAACTTATGTCATTATTTCTAGACATGTGCAATTTGTTTATTTATGAATCGAAATTCAGACAAAATTTTAGTTATTCGGAGATTTGGTTGTATGCAAATTTCTGAATGACAATAATAACAAATGTCAACAAATCCAAAATAAATTATTATGAAACAATTATATGAATTTGAAAAATTAATTCGAATTTGAAATGTAAACATATTTCAATAAATACAGTAAGATATACAAGCAAAATAAGATGATGATTCCTATTTAGGCTGATTTATAGAAAAGAATAGAATAAGATAAAAAATTAAGTCCATATACCTTTTTCCAATTATTCACGCATGGCCATGTGACATTTAAGTGGTTGCTCCATGCCACGCTGTGAAATTCATGGGAGATGCAATCACTGAACCTCTGATGCAGCCTGAAAACATTCCTGCCGGAAGTTTAATTTTTTCCCATGGTAGGGAGGAAACTAGCAGCTGAGAAGAGAGGGTCTGTCAATCATGCCTGCTGGAGTCTCTAAACAATCCAATGGTGATTGTTATGTGGGGTGGAGAGCAGGGTAGAGGGAGAATATGTCAAACAACCTGCTTGAGCTGCCTCCTTGCTAACAAAAGAGTCATGAGAGGTTGCTTCCAGAGCAGAAAGGAGGAGGTGAATGTGTTCTTTACAGGGATTTTAAAAGAGCATGACTGTTGCGAGTGGCAACAGTGGATACACATGATTGGCTGCTATTGTGTTGCCATTCAGAATATGGAGGTCTATTAAAATGACAGGATCAACCAGGTATTTACTAGCATTGAAAACAGGAATGATGAAAAAGTTACAGAGACAGGGAGAGACAATAATTTTACACGTGATGACACCAAATAAAGATTTGGGATTACTGAGACTTTATGTGGAAAGGTCATATATCCTCTGTGTCCTTGTAAGAGGAAATGGAGACACAAATTACTTTTACTATAAGAAGGCTCCAAAAGCCCAGAGGCCTGATGGGGCTCTCCCAAAAATTAACTATTCATACTGGTTTGAGTTTCCTAATAAAAAAGTAGAATTTCGAAACACTTATATTTAACTAACAAGCACTTATTGGCTATGCATACCCCTCATGATATTTAACAAATTTAACGTGAAACAGATAGCTTTATAACCTGACAGCAAAAATGTAAAGTTGACAGCACCCCAGAATCACTGAAACGTAGGGTTCTTTATATCCTAATTGCAGCTTTCAGCTCCAGCTTTGAAGCTCTTAAGGCAGCCATAGATGGAGCAATTTTCTTTCCTGCAGCCACAGGTCAGTGTTGATGAGGGAATCCCTCCCTCTGAGCAAACACAGGGAGAACACAGTGATTACTGCTAGTGGCTATAATAGCCACTAGCAATAATTGCAGGTAAAATCGGACAGGCTGGTTGTACCCAAGTTGATTGATTAATCAATTTCTGTACATTCAGCCTGCCCATACATAGTTCGAATCTCAGCTGGTCCCTGCGGAACTGGCCGAGATTTGAACGTCTATGGTTGGCTTTACCTGTTGTCCGATACCTAATTCAGCACAGGATGTCTCCAGCCAGTAAAGGGGCACATTACAGATGGTGGGCACTGACTTGATTTTGAACTTGGATTTTCCAGGCTGAAAAGCTGATATTGAGGTTTTAGAGCTCCCAGGGCCTCCACAAGGGATGCTAAAATACATGCTGATACTACTTGGTGCCTACTTTTAATATTTGTCCTCAGTTTACAAATCTATCAGTAGTGACACATTTACTTTAACATGATGATTGTGATTTCTGAACCTTTTTCTAGACATGCCTAGATTTTACATGCCTTCTTATTTCCCACTATCCCCCCACCCCCATTGTCTGAAACATGATGCTGTCAAGTCTGTTGTGCATATAATGCTTGCAGAAACTGGATTGTTTGGAGGGGGGTTGATTTACTAAAGGCAATCAAGTGCAAGGAAAATAAAATAAAATAAAGAAACACAATATTTTTGCTTGATTTTTTGCAAGATTGGATGATGGAAGTCAGAAGAGCTTGACGTTATTCATTGAAAATATCCTTTTAAAGTGAATAGCCTATTTGCTTTTAGTAAATCAATCCTTTTGTCACTCAGTCATTTTTTTATTAATGCCCTTTATTTATTCAACACCAACATATTACTGGGCGATTTACACAATGGATAGAGCTATTGAAGTTCTCTGCCTTCTTCAATACTCCCACTATCAAATTTCAACTATACATAGGATTTAGGGGATGTTTATCATAAAGTGTTATAGCTGGAAACATTTCAAATGATTAGCATATTTCTTTAATTTATAAATACATCTACAGTATATGAACTATAATTACTATAACAATTCCAGTTGATCTATATAGGGAAGATATTCTATATTGAAATCATTATTTAGATATGAAAAGGGTTAACGCATATACAAGCTAATGGTAGCCAATAAGAATATGATGTACATTTAATAAAATTTGTACAAAATGTGTACCACTTTTACAACTAATTCAAAGTTAATTTACTATTAATCTGTATTTAGATGTTTCTGACAATATTGGGATGGGATGATTTAATGGCTACAATAATTTTCTTTTGTGAAGATATACTGGTCTTCAGTAAATGTGTCCATATTTCATAATGGCTTTGGCAAGTAAGAATTAAACTGAAAAAGAGATGGAACTCTTCTCACTATATTGATGTAAAAGAATACATCAATGTGATGTTGTATCTGTCACCACAGGACCAAGGTGAAGAAAGGTGTCAACATTCTGAACGTGAAGATCAGTGATGCTCGGCAGTGGGACGTTAAGCAAGAACTGGGAAATGGAGGAAAACATTCCACTTCAACTGTGGCCTGTCAAAGAATAGGACCAAGCCCTCGTAACAGGTAGGGTGCCATTCTATCGTGCATCAGCTTGAGTTGTATCAATAACTGTTAAAGCTATAGAGGGAAATCATAAAAGCACTTTTGTTAATGGTGCCTCCATCTGCTTACAGGCTACAGTACATTCATTTCCAGCATCAACCATAAAATGAATTGGCTTTTGCTGCTCCTGACCACATATTTTCACAATAGTAACTTTATTATCCTTTCCCTCTGCATCTGCGTCTTTCTTTGTATGCCATCTGGTTGATATGGAGCCAGGATCATTCCATTCAATATACTGTATTTATTTTTTGTATGTTTCATGGTATCACAATAAACTGCGTCCACTGTATCCATTATAATGGCTTCTAACAACAAATGCCAGTTTTGGAATGTGGATGGGGAGGGGAGGCAGATGTCATCCCTAACACCCTTCAACAGTCTATTTTATTGTATTCAGTGTGTTTTAAAGCCTAACTTTATTTTTTTGATAAATTTCTATTTATAAGACGAAACTGTGAACCAACCTAGTGTTAATGCTTTTATTACTTACCCTGTTCTACAGCCATATTCCTTACTTTCAGTCTGCCTGAAGTGAATCCTGCAAATTCAGACTTTTCATTTCCACACCATTAATATTGCTGTGGCCTCCATCCCCTGCATGAGGAGATATGATTATTACCAACTCCACCTGCAGAGTGATAAAAGACACATTGATGTGGTTTACAAAAAGAGTAGAGACTGTTAAGGTGAATATTCACTTTGCAAAGTGCATGTTAATATTGTTAAGTGACTAAGTTGAAGCTGTATTCACTTTATAATGCCCAATCATATATAAAAACAATTACCAAATGGATGTTTGCAAAATCAAAAATGGCATACTATAGATGATGTAGTCTGTCTAGCTAAACTTCAGGAATTCAGCCACTATGTCAAATGTGTTGCATACTATGTGTTAGGTCCAATGAGTTGCATGCAACCTTATGGACTTATCGTTTTAATTTACATCTGCTCCTTCACAGCATTTCTGCCCACCCCTGCCCTCTGCTGCCCATTCACAGAAGCCTTTGTATTCTGTGAATGAGTTCCCTTAATACGATGAATGAATAAGTTACCTCAACCACTTTTCCAATTTTCACCTTTCAGCGCTGTTGCAATTTAAACGACAATTGCGGGGTCATGCACCCATATGAAATTTTTATAATTTTTTTCACACAAATAGAGATATCTTTTGCTGGTATTTAATCACCACTGATTTTTTTTTTTGTGCTAAAGACTGAAAATTTTGAAAATAAATTCGTTTTTCCTTGTTTCTGTTATAACATTTTGCAAATAAATAATCTTTCTACACAAAAATGTATTCTACTACATGTCTTTGATGAAAATAACCCAAACCAGTGTTTATTTAGTTGAAAGGAAAGTTCACAAACTATGGTATACATCTAATAATTGATAAATCCTGATGTACTGATAACTGATCTCATTTCTTGAGACCCAAAAACACCAGGACAGTACAAATACCCCCAAAATAACCGCTTTTCAGAAAGTAGATAGTCTGAGGTGTTTAGTAAGAGGCATGGGGAGTTTTTTTAAGTTGTAATTTTTTGTCATAATTTTGTGGACAATGAAGAAATGAAAAAAACATTTTCACATTTTTTTTGTTTACATACTGTCACCAATGCAGTACAGAGTCATTATATAACTGGTGTGGCAGTGATCAGAGACACTGACTGGCCACAGCATGTAAAAACAAAAAAAAATAATTTTTATAAAAAGTTTTTCATTTAAATTTTTTTTTTCATTTTTTATTACTTTTTAAAAAAAATTTACTATTTTTTTTCTACTCCTGTGACCAGAGCAATAAAATGATACCATAGCAACATTGTACTACTCTGGGAAAGTGATCAGGATTTTTTTTACACATTATGATTGCTCATACCAACAAACTACATTGGTATTAGCAAGCAGTTTTACTGAATAAAACTGATTCATTCAGTGATTTTTGTTTGATCGGCTGTGATTGGCCATAGCTGATCACATGCTACAGATGGGTTGTGATTGGCCCAGTCTGTACATGTGATCACTGTGACCAATCACAGCTTACAGCACCGTTGTAAGCTGTGAATGGCATGTAAGGAAGACATTCATTGTTTACAACTGTCATGTGATCTGCTGTAATTGGTCATAGTGATCACATGACACTGGCAGCGGTAATGACAGTAATGATCCACGGGACACAGCTGGTGACAGATCGTGCCAGAACACGGTCATATGATGTCCTCCCAGGATAATAGGGTTCCCACTCGGCCGTCATTGTACAGTAGGCCGGGCGGGAAGGAGTTAATACAAAGCGCTTTGTGTTTGGGCAAATGGAGAAGAGGGGCAGGCTTAGCAACTACATTCAACTCTGCAGCCTCCTGAAGCTGAGACCAGAGAGTCTAGCATCAGAGTGCTTGATGTATAGCAATAGTTATGCTCCTGGAACTCAGAAAAAAATGTAAACTGTTAATTAAAGAAATAAGTCTATAAGGTTACATGCACCTCATTGGACTTATATTTAGTAGTAGCTGAATTCTTGGCGCTTCCCCTGTCCCCCCGCCCTCCGTAACTTATCTTTCTTACCTACTTTTATTTTTATTTTGCTTTTATTTGTCAACTCTTTCAACTTTCAACTTTTCAACTTTTTTCAACAGACCAGGCTGGCTAGCAAAAGTGAAAGTTAGTGGATTGAGGTAAACTGTTTCACACTAATGGGGTGCTTACATGCAATCAGTTTTTCATGCAAAACTAGCATCTTCCATGCAAATGCAGCATAGTCTCAAAAACAAGAAAACTCCAAGGCTTAGAGGTCTCTCACCACAATAGACGGTCTCTGAATTCTTACCCCTTCAGCCAGCACCCAGTCGCAGTAGCCATCTGTCCTCTCCTGAGCAGCATGGATTCAGATAGCAGCCGTGGACTCTGGACACAAGCACCTCTGTCCCCCTCCCTATAGTTTGGTGGTGTTCTTTCTTTCAGCCACCGTAGGGAGTTGTAGTCCTACCTCTCTTCTGAGCTGGCTGTACAGTTATCCTCAAAGTTTATGCCAAGGTTTGGTTTGCACAATCTTTGTTCAGATGTGCTAGCACCTAATTTAATCATGAAGGTACCTTTTACATTGTCATACTGTGGTAATGCAATGCACGGTTACACACTTTGATACAAACCCAGGAAACTTTTTCAATACACATGCAGCATTGCAGAGTGATCACTGGGAAAGAGTACGGAAATGTTTCTGCCTGCCTACAGCAAAAGATCATCTTAACAAATTCACTCATTCAAGTGTTTGGGGCTGCTTTGCAACAGCCCTACAACTGTGTGCAATACACACGGTTGCAACACAGTAGTGTGGATTTTAGGGGGTTAAAAAAGGCAGAGAGTAAGTAACATTGCCTCCTTACTGCCTGTCAAACACTTCTGAAAAACAATCTGAACACAAAGTAACTGCAGACTGGTTAGTTTAACTTCCACAGTCAGGAAGATAATTAAGATTTTGATTTAAAAAAAAAACACAAAAGAGTTTCTGCTAGAAAATAATATTATAAGTAATAGTCAGCATATATTAATGAAAGACCAAAGTTGTCATACAAATGTGTAAGATGTCTCCATACAGCCTTCTTTAATGAAGGTATTAAGAGACGAAGAGAGACCTGGTGACTTCTCCTGAATTGAAAATCATTGTGGAGCAATTTTCCATCTTCATAAAGAGGATTGTAATTAGAGATGAGCGAATCCGAAAATAAGCAGACTTCGGATGCGCGAATCGAAATTTTTCCTAAAATGGCGGCAACATGTGCGGCGACGGAGCGGGGATGTCTGGGAAGGCGCGCAGACAAGGCGCGCTGATCCATAATGCATTCATTCATGACATGTGATCGCATTAGCCAATCAGCAGCCAGCCAGCACAGTGTAATGGTCGAGCTATAAATGGCGGCCATTTTAGAATTCTCCATTTGCCTCCAGTCATTCAACAGAGGCAGACCTGGCTGTATTCAGGGAGAGAGTTAGGGACAGAGAAACGTTACTTAGGGACACAGAAACGTTAGTTAGGGCCACAGAATCGTTACTTAGGGCCATAGAAACGTTACATAGGGCCACAGAAACGTTACTTAGGGCCACAGAATCGTTAGTTAGGGCCACAGAAACGTTACTTAGGGACACAGAATTGTTACTCAGGGACAGACAGAATTGTTACTGAGGGATAAAGAATTGTTACTGAGGGCCACAGAATCGTTACTTAGGGCCACAGAAACGTTACTTAGGGCCACAGAATTGTTACTTAGGGACAGACACAGAATTGTTACTGAGGGACACAGATTTGTTACTGAGGGCCACAGAATCGTTACTTAGGGCCACAGAATTGTTACTTAGGGACAGACACAGAATTGTTACTGAGGGACACAGATTTGTTACTGAGGGCCACAGAATCGTTACTTAGGGCCACAGAAACGTTACTTAGGGCCACAGAATTGTTACTTAGGGACAGACACAGAATTGTTATTGAGGGACACAGAATTGTTACTGAGGGCCACAGAACCGTTACTTAGGGCCACAGAAACGTTACTTAGGGCCACAGAATTGTTACTTAGGGACAGACACAGAATTGTTACTGAGGGACACAGATTTGTTACTGAGGGCCACAGAATCGTTACTTAGGGCCACAGAATTGTTACTTAGGGACAGACACAGAATTGTTACTGAGGGACACAGATTTGTTACTGAGGGCCACAGAATCGTTACTTGGGGCCACAGAAACGTTACTTAGGGCCACAGAAACGTTACTTAGGGCCACAGAATCGTTAGTTAGGGCCACAGAAACGTTACTTAGGGACACAGAATTGTTACTCAGGGACAGACACAGAATTGTTACTGAGGGATACAGAATTGTTACTGAGGGCAACAGAATCGTTACTTAGGGCCACAGAAACGTTACTTAGGGCCACAGAAACGTTACTTAGAGCCACAGAATTGTTACTTAGGGACAGACACAGAATTGTTATTGAGGGACACAGAATTGTTACTGAGGGCCACAGAACCGTTACTTAGGGCCACAGAAACGTTACTTAGGGCCACAGAATTGTTACTTAGGGAAAGACACAGAATTGTTATTGAGGGATACAGAATTGTTACTGAGGGACACAGAACCGTTACTTAGGGCCACAGAAACGTTACTTAGGGCCACAGAATTGTTACTTAGGAACAGACACAGAATTGTTACTGAGGGACACAGATTTGTTACTGAGTGCCACAGAAACGTTACTTAGGGCCACAGAAACGTTACTTAGGGCCACAGAATCGTTACTTAGGGCCACAGAAACGTTACTTAGGGCCACAGAAACTTTACTTAGGGCCACAGAATTGTTACTTAGGGACACAGAATTGTTACTCAGGGACAGACACAGAATTGTTACTGAGGGATACAGAATTGTTACTGAGGGACACAGAAACGTTACTTAGGGCCACAGAAACGTTACTTAGGGCCACAGAATTGTTACTTAGGGACAGACACAGAATTGTTACTGAGGGACACAGAATTGTTACTGAGGGCCACAGAACCGTTACTTAGGGCCACAGAAACGTTACTTAGGGACACAGAATTGTTACTCAGGGACAGACACAGAATTGTTACTGAGGGACACAGAATTGTTACTGAGGGCCACAGAACTGTTACTGAGGGCCACAGAACTGTTACTTAGGGCCACAGAAACTTTACTTAGGGCCACAGAATTGTTACTTAGGGACACAGAATTGTTACTCAGGGACAGACACAGAATTGTTACTGAGGGATACAGAATTGTTACTGAGGGACACAGAAACGTTACTTAGGGCCACAGAATTGTTACTTAGGGCCACAGAATTGTTACTTAGGGACAGACACAGAATTGTTACTGAGGGACACAGAATTGTTACTGAGGGCCACAGAACCGTTACTTAGGGCCACAGAAACGTTACTTAGGGACACAGAATTGTTACTCAGGGACAGACACAGAATTGTTACTTAGGGACACAGAATTGTTACTGAGGGCCACAGAACTGTTACTGAGGGCCACAGAACTGTTACTTAGGGCCACAGAAACGTTACTTAGGGCCACAGAAACGTTACTTAGGGCTACAGAAACGTTACTTAGGGCCACAGAATCGTTACTTAGGGCCACAGAATCGTTACTTAGGGCCACAGAAACGTTACTTAGGGACACAGAAACGTTACTTAGGGACACAGAATTGTTACTCAGGGACAGACACAGAATTGTTACTGAGGGACACAGAATTGTTACTGAGGGCCACAGAACTGTTACTGAGGGCAACAGAACTGTTACTTAGGGCCACAGAAACGTTACTTAGGGCCACAGAAACGTTACTTAGGGCCACAGAAATGTTACTTAGGGACACAGAAACGTTACTTAGGGACACAGAATTGTTACTTAGGGACAGATACAGAATTGTTACTGAGGGACACAGAATTGTTACTGAGGGCCACAGAACTGTTACTGAGGGCCACAGAACTGTTACTTAGGGCCACAGAAACGTTACTTGGGGCCACAGAAACGTTACTTAGGGCTACAGAAACGTTACTTAGGGCCACAGAATCGTTACTTAGGGCCACAGAAACGTTACTTAGGGCCACAGAAACGTTACTTAGGGACACAGAATTGTTACTCAGGGACAGACACAGAATTGTTACTGAGGGACACAGATTTGTTACTGAGGGCCACAGAACCGTTACTTAGGGCCACAGAAACGTTACTTAGGGACACAGAATTGTTACTCAGGGACAGACACAGAATTGTTACTCAGGGACACAGAATTGTTACTCAGGGACACGGAATTGTTACTCAGGGACACAGAATTGTTACTCAGGGACACAGAATTGTTACTCAGGGACAGACACAGAATTGTTACTGAGGGACACAGAATTGTTACTGAGGGCCACAGAACTGTTACTTAGGGCCAGAGAAACGTTACTCAGGGACACAGAATTGTTACTCAGGGACAGACACAGAATTGTTACTCAGGGACAGACACAGAATTGTTACTGAGGGACACAGAATTGTTACTGAGGGACACAGAATTGTTACTGAGGGCCACAGAACTGTTACTTAGGGCCACAGAAATGTTACTCAGGGACACAGAATTGTTACTCAGGGACAGACACAGAATTGTTACTCAGGGACACAGAATCGTTTAATTAAAGAGTATGTCAGACAACATGCAGAGGAGTGGCAGAGGAGGCAATGTTTTAGGAGTGAGCAGACGTGGCAGCAGAGGAAGGGGTCGAGGCAGCACTATTCGCAGCCAGAGGCCAGTGCTCCCGGTGTCATCCAGCGGTCGTGTCTCCACCGACAACCCTGCCGTCATCGATTGGTTGGCTCGGTCGTCTTCCTCTTCCCAGGTCACCTCTGACACCTACAGCCAACGGTCGGTGGGTACGTCAGACACAACCGTTAGTTGGCATGGCCCGGGCGCAAGCCCACTGAAATCACGTGTCCTCTACCTGCCCCTGTCCTTTGGTGTTCCCTCACCAAGCGAAGTATCGCATGCTGTGGGCTCAGCCCCACTGTACAGTGAGGAAGAGCTAACAGAGGGCGGTCAGGAACGGGGGGAGACATCCGCCTCTTCAGCAGCCAGGCGAAGAAGTAGTGGCGAGGAGAGTGGCTCGGTAGCCGGTCTAGAGACAGGTCTGTCTCCTGACCCACACGCAGCCAAGGGGGCTAGTAGTGAGGCGGAGACCCTAATTGATGATGATGAGGCTGATCGCACTTGGCAGCCTCGTCGTCATCAGGCTATTGCTTCCGCATCATCAGGAGAAGAGGGTGCCAGCTTGGCAGCGAGCAAAACAGTCGGTGGGTTGCCCAGGAGGCAGCAGGGTCGCAGCAGTGTCAGTGGAGGCAAACGGCCACGGAGTACAGCACCAGCTCCACTGCAGCCTACCACCACGGCCAGTAGTGGTGCCGGTGTGCACGGAGGAAGCAGCAGTCAGCCAGTGAGGAGTATCGGGGGCAAAGTTTCCTACTCGGCGGTGTGGCAATTTTTTGTCAAGCTGCCCGAGGAAGTAAACGTAGCCGTATGTCGACTATGTGGCCAGAAAGTCAAGCGTGGCCAGGGGGCCCATGTTGGGACTACAGCGTTGCGGCAGCATATGCAGCGTCGCCATTTGGTGGCCTGGGAAAACCGTGATAAAGATACGGCGGTTCTGCCCGCCCCAGCCCCCGCTCCATCACCCGCTCCGTTACTTGCTCCGTCACCCGACGTCAATCGCCCTCTATCAGCCAGTCAAGGCTCCAACACCTCTGCTGAGGGGAGTTGTCGCTCGTTGGCATCTTTCGCTCGTTCAGATGCTCCTTCTCCTGCTACTCCTCTTCACGGATTCCGTCAGCAGTCTTTCTTGGAATCCGTTTCCAAGAGACAACAGTTTGCGAGCACGCACCCGACGGTGCAAAAGCTGAGCGTCCTCCTGTCCAAGTTGCTGGTGCTGCAGTCCCTCCCTTTCCAAGTGGTGGACTCAGCACCTTTCCGAGAAATGATGGCTTGTGCCGCGCCGCGGTGGAGAGTGCCAAGCCGTCATTTCTTCGCCAAAAAGGCAGTGCCAGCCCTGCATTCACATGTAGAAGAGATGGTGGGCCAGTCTTTGAGCATGTCGGTCTCTGCCAAAGTGCACGGCAGCGCCGACGTGTGGAGCTGTAACTACAGTCAGGGACAGTACATGTCATTTACGGCCCACTGGGTGAACGTGGTGCCGTCACAGCCGCACCAGCAACTTGGACAGGTCACGCCGCTTTTGCCTCCACGTTTGCACGTCCTTGGTCCACAAAAGATGTCCGCCTCTACCACCTCTTCTTCCTTCGTGTCCTCAGCCGCCACCCCCGTGCCAAGTCCCATTACCCGACCGGCATATCACATGTGCAGGGCGCAACGGTGTCACGCTGTGCTGCACCTGGTATGCCTTGGCGAACGTAGTCACACAGGGGAGGAACTTCTCAGTGTAATGAACAGAGAAATCGACAGATGGCTGTCTCCGCGCAAACTGAAAATCGGAACCATGTTGACCGGCAACGGAAAGAACATGGTGTCTGCTCTGCGTCAAGGAAGGTTGTGCCATGCGCCATGCATGGCTCATGTGTTCAATCTGGTTGTCAAGTGGTTCCTAAAATCCACCATCCCACTGCAAGACATCCTTAAAATGTCACGTAAACTTTGCATGCATTTCAGCCATTCCTACACCGCAAAGCACACCCTCCTTGAGCTGCAGCGGCAGAACGGAATTCCACAGCATCGCCTGATCTGCGACGTTGCAACAAGGTGGAATTCAACCCTACACATGTTAGACCGCCTTTACGAACAGCGAAAGGCCATCACCGATTTCCTGATGTTACAAGCGGATAAAGGTACTCCCCTGTGTAACTTCGATGTCAGCCATTGGCAGCTCATGCGTGACACCTGCCGCTTGCTCAGGCCCTTTGAGGAGGCCACGCTATTCGTGAGTCGGCAGGACTATGGGATGAACGACGTCATTCCTTTGTTGCACGTCCTGGAACAAATGCTGTTAACAATGGCTGGTCAGGGTGCGGTAGACGTGGCGCACAGATCTCAACGCCACATGACCCCTGTGGGGGCAGGACAGGAAGAAGAGGAGGAGGTAGAGGAGGACATTTGTGCTCAGGAATTATTGAGTGAAATGGGTGGTTTTTCCACTCAGCGGACAGGAGTGGAGGAGCAGGAGCATCTGGTAGAGGAGGAGGAGGAGGAGACAGAGGACCCAGACGCACCGTGGCAGTATGCTGTGGAGATGGAGGCAGGGAGTCCCTCGCATTCCTTGGCACAAATGGCCCATAGCATGCTCGGTTGCTTGCGTAGCGACAGCCGAATAATAACCATCAGACAGAGGGATGACTTTTGGCTGTCCACCTTGGTGGACCCTCGCTACCGTTCAAAAATGGTGGCCTTTTTCACACCTGCTGAGAGGGAGGCCAAAATAACGTACTATAAAAACCACCTATGTAGTCAGTTGGTCTCTGCCTTTGTGCGCCAACGTCCATCCTCAGACACTGTGGGCCCTGTGCGCTCGCGTTCCGCTGCCATGGCAGCAGGGGAGGGGTGGGGTGGTAGGAGCAGTGGTAGCTCCACCAGCAGCGGCTGCCTCAGTCTGCAGTCG
Source organism: Staurois parvus (assembly GCF_062004578.1). NCBI lineage: Eukaryota > Metazoa > Chordata > Amphibia > Anura > Ranidae > Staurois > Staurois parvus. The sequence continues at coordinate 6,992,488 of NW_028318515.1, forward strand.
ATGATGAGTAGCTTTCTTCACCAGCGCAGTGAGGAAACTACTAACCAGCCGCAGCAGCATCAGGTGGACCTGGAGCAGGACCTCAAACAACAGGCTTGGGCCTACTTGGACAGCACCCTGCCAACCGAGGTAGACAATCCCCATGACTACTGGGCAACGAAACTTGACCTTTGGCCCCAACTAGCTGAATTTGCCCTTGAAAGGCTGTCATGCCCGGCCAGTAGCGTGGCATTGGAGCGCGTGTTTAGTGCGGCAGGAGGTATTGTAACTCCGCGGAGGACACGACTGTCCACCCAAAGTGTGGAGAGACTCACGTTTGTGAAAATGAATCAGGCGTGGATTAGTCTGGATTTCAAACCACCAGTTCCTGACACAACTGACTAAATCCGCCATGAATCATGCCCCAAACATGTGCCACTTTCAGGTCTCCTCACACTGCTGGTGTGTTCCATTTTTTGTCATAGGGTGCTGGCAGATTACGGGCCTCCCATAGCTGCTGCCAGGCCCCTAATCTGCCATGGGCCCCTATACCGCCTCCTCATGCTGCTGCGAAGTCCAGAGTCTCTCATGGGTCCCTGTACGGCCTCCCATTGCTGCTGTCTCCATCGCCACACTCTTCCATGTGCCACTTTCAGGTCTCCTCACACTGCTGGTGTGTTCAATTTTTTGACATAGGGTGCTGGCAGATTACGGGCCTCCCATAGCTGCTGCCAGGCCCCTAATCTGCCATGGGCCCCTGTACCGCCTCCTCATGCTGCTGCCAGGTCCACAGTGTCTCATGCCATGTGCCACTTTCAGGTCTCCTCACACTGCTGGTGTGTTAAATTTTTTGACATAGGGTGCTGGCAGATTACGGGCCTCCCATAGCTGCTGCCAGGCCCCTAATCTGCCATGGGCCCCTATACCGCCTCCTCATGCTGCTGCCAAGTCCAGAGTCTGTCATGGGTCCCTGTACGGCCTCCCATTGCTGCTGTCTCCATCGCCACACTCTGCCATGTGCCACTTTCAGCTCTCCTCACACACTGCTGGTGTGTTCAATTTTTTGACATAGGGTGCTGGCAGATTACGGGCCTCCCATAGCTGCTGCCAGGACCATAATCTGCCATGGGCCCCTATACCGCCTCCTCATGCTGCTGCCAAGTCCAGAGTCTGTCATGGGTCCCTGTACGGCCTCCCATTGCTGCTGTCTCCATCGCCACACTCTTCCATGTGCCACTTTCAGGTCTCCTCACACTGCTGGTGTGTTCAATTTTTTGACATAGGGTGCTGGCAGATTACGGGCCTCCCATAGCTGCTGCCAGGCCCCTAATCTGCCATGGGCCCCTGTACCGCCTCCTCATGCTGCTGCCAGGTCCACAGTGTCTCATGCCATGTGCCACTTTCAGGTCTCCTCACACTGCTGGTGTGTTCAATTTTTTGACATAGGGTGCTGGCAGATTACGGGCCTCCCATAGCTGCTGCCAGGCCCCTAATCTGCCATGGGCCCCTATACCGCCTCCTCATGCTGCTGCCAAGTCCAGAGTCTGTCATGGGTCCCTGTACGGCCTCCCATTGCTGCTGTCTCCATCGCCACACTCTTCCATGTGCCACTTTCAGCTCTCCTCACACTGCTGGTGTGTTCAATTTTTTGACATAGGGTGCTGGCAGATTACGGGCCTCCCATAGCTGCTGCCAGGCCCCTAATCTGCCATGGGCCCCTATACCGCCTCCTCATGCTGCTGCCAAGTCCAGAGTCTGTCATGGGTCCCTGTACGGCCTCCCATTGCTGCTGTCTCCATCGCCACACTCTGCCATGTGCCACTTTCAGGTCTCCTCACACACTGCTGGTGTGTTCAATTTTTTGTCATAGGGTGCTGGCAGATTACGGGCCTCCCATTGCTGCTGCCAGGCCCGTAATCTGCCATGGGCCCCTGTACCGCCTCTTCATGCTGCTGCCAGGTCCAGAGTCTCTCATGGGTCCCTGTACGGCCTCCCATTGCTGCTGTCTCCATCGCCACACTCTGCCATGTGCCACTTTCAGATCTCCTCACACTGCTGGTGTGTTACATTTTTTGTCATAGGGTGCTGGCAGATTACGGGCCTCCCATTGCTGCTGCCAGGCCCGTAATCTGCCATGGGCCCCCGTACCGACTCCTCATGCTGTGACGTTGCAACAAGGTGGAATTCAACCCTACATATGTTAGACCGCCTTTACGAACAGCAAAAGGCCATCACAGATTTCCTGATGTTAAAAGCGGATAAAGGTACTCCCTGTGTAACTTAGATGTCAGCCATTGGCAGCTCATGCGTGACACCTGCGCTTGCTCAGGCCCTTTGAGGAGGCCACGCTATTCGTGAGTCGGCAGGACTATGGGATGAACGACGTCATTCCTCTGTTGCACGTCCTGGAACAAATGCTGTTAACAATGGCTGGTCAGGGTGCGGTAGACGTGGCGCACAGATCTCAACGCCACATGACCCCTGTGGGGGCAGGACAGGAAGAAGAGGAGGATGTAGAGGAGGACATTGGTGCTCAGGAATTATTGAGTGAAATGGGTGGTTTTTCCACTCAGCGGACAGGAGTGGAGGAGCAGGAGCATCTGGTAGAGGAGGAGGAGGAAGAGACAGAGGACCCAGATGCACCGTGGCAGTATGCTGTGGAGATGGAGGCAGGGAGTCCCTCGCATTCCTTGGCACAAATGGCCCATAGCATGCTCGCTTGCTTGCGTACCGACAGCCGAATAATAACCATCAGACAGAGGGATGACTTTTGGCTGTCCACCTTGTTGGACCCTCGCTACCGTTCAAAAATGGTGGCCTTTTTCACACCTGCTGAGAGGGAGGCCAAAATAACGTACTATAAAAACCACCTATGTAGTCAGCTGGTCTCTGCCTTTCTGCGCCAACGTCCATCCTCAGACACTGTGGGCCCTGTGCGCTCGCGTTCCGCTGCCATGGCAGCAGGGGAGGGGTGGGGTGGTAGGAGCAGTGGCAGCTCCACCAGCAGCAGCTGCCTCAGTCTGCAGTCGATGATGAGTAGCTTTCTTCACCAGCGCAGTGAGGAAACTACTAACCAGCCGCAGCAGCAGCAGCATCAGGTGGACCTGGAGCAGGACCTCAAACAACAGGCTTAGGCGTACTTGGACAGCACCCTGCCAACCGAGGTAGACAATCCCCTTGACTACTGGGCAACGAAACTTGACCTTTGGCCCCAACTAGTTGTATTTGCCCTTGAAAGGCTGTCATGCCCGGCCAGTAGCGTGGCATCGGAGCGCGTGTTTAGTGCGGCAGGAGGTATTGTAACTCCGCGGAGGACACGACTGTCCACCCAAAGTGTGGAGAGACTCACGTTTGTGAAAATGAATCAGGCGTGGATTAGTCTGGATTTCAAACCACCAGTTCCTGACACAACTGACTAAATCCGCCATGAATCATGCCCCAAACATGTGCCACTTTCAGGTCTCCTCACACTGCTGGTGTGTTCCATTTTTTGTCATAGGGTGCTGGCAGATTACGGGCCTCCCATAGCTGCTGCCAGGCCCCTAATCTGCCATGGGCCCCTATACCGCCTCCTCATGCTGCTGCGAAGTCCAGAGTCTCTCATGGGTCCCTGTACGGCCTCCCATTGCTGCTGTCTCCATCGCCACACTCTGCCATGTGCCACTTTCAGGTCTCCTCACACACTGCTGGTGTGTTCAATTTTTTGACATAGGGTGCTGGCAGATTACGGGCCTCCCATAGCTGCTGCCAGGACCATAATCTGCCATGGGCCCCTATACCGCCTCCTCATGCTGCTGCCAAGTCCAGAGTCTGTCATGGGTCCCTGTACGGCCTCCCATTGCTGCTGTCTCCATCGCCACACTCTTCCATGTGCCACTTTCAGGTCTCCTCACACTGCTGTGTGTTCAATTTTTTGACATAGGGTGCTGGCAGATTACGGGCCTCCCATAGCTGCTGCCAGGCCCCTAATCTGCCATGGGCCCCTGTACCGCCTCCTCATACTGCTGCCAGGTCCACAGTGTCTCATGCCATGTGCCACTTTCAGGTCTCCTCACACTGCTGGTGTGTTCAATTTTTTGACATAGGGTGCTGGCAGATTACGGGCCTCCCATAGCTGCTGCCAGGCCCCTAATCTGCCATGGGCCCCTATACCGCCTCCTCATGCTGCTGCCAAGTCCAGAGTCTGTCATGGGTCCCTGTACGGCCTCCCATTGCTGCTGTCTCCATCGCCACACTCTGCCATGTGCCACTTTCAGCTCTCCTCACACACTGCTGGTGTGTTCAATTTTTTGACATAGGGTGCTGGCAGATTACGGGCCTCCCATAGCTGCTGCCAGGACCATAATCTGCCATGGGCCCCTATACCGCCTCCTCATGCTGCTGCCAAGTCCAGAGTCTGTCATGGGTCCCTGTACGGCCTCCCATTGCTGCTGTCTCCATCGCCACACTCTTCCATGTGCCACTTTCAGGTCTCCTCACACTGCTGGTGTGTTCAATTTTTTGACATAGGGTGCTGGCAGATTACGGGCCTCCCATAGCTGCTGCCAGGCCCCTAATCTGCCATGGGCCCCTGTACCGCCTCCTCATGCTGCTGCCAGGTCCACAGTGTCTCATGCCATGTGCCACTTTCAGGTCTCCTCACACTGCTGGTGTGTTAAATTTTTTGACATAGGGTGCTGGCAGATTACGGGCCTCCCATAGCTGCTGCCAGGCCCCTAATCTGCCATGGGCCCCTATACCGCCTCCTCATGCTGCTGCCAAGTCCAGAGTCTGTCATGGGTCCCTGTACGGCCTCCCATTGCTGCTGTCTCCATCGCCACACTCTTCCATGTGCCACTTTCAGCTCTCCTCACACTGCTGGTGTGTTCAATTTTTTGACATAGGGTGCTGGCAGATTACGGGCCTCCCATAGCTGCTGCCAGGCCCCTAATCTGCCATGGGCCCCTATACCGCCTCCTCATGCTGCTGCCAAGTCCAGAGTCTGTCATGGGTCCCTGTACGGCCTCCCATTGCTGCTGTCTCCATCGCCACACTCTGCCATGTGCCACTTTCAGGTCTCCTCACACACTGCTGGTGTGTTCAATTTTTTGTCATAGGGTGCTGGCAGATTACGGGCCTCCCATTGCTGCTGCCAGGCCCGTAATCTGCCATGGGCCCCTGTACCGCCTCTTCATGCTGCTGCCAGGTCCAGAGTCTCTCATGGGTCCCTGTACAGCCTCCCATTGCTGCTGTCTCCATCGCCACACTCTGCCATGTGCCACTTTCAGATCTCCTCACACTGCTGGTGTGTTACATTTTTTGTCATAGGGTGCTGGCAGATTACGGGCCTCCCATTGCTGCTGCCAGGCCCGTAATCTGCCATGGGCCCCCGTACCGACTCCTCATGCTGTGACGTTGCAACAAGGTGGAATTCAACCCTACATATGTTAGACCGCCTTTACGAACAGCAAAAGGCCATCACAGATTTCCTGATGTTAAAAGCGGATAAAGGTACTCCCTGTGTAACTTAGATGTCAGCCATTGGCAGCTCATGCGTGACACCTGCGCTTGCTCAGGCCCTTTGAGGAGGCCACGCTATTCGTGAGTCGGCAGGACTATGGGATGAACGACGTCATTCCTCTGTTGCACGTCCTGGAACAAATGCTGTTAACAATGGCTGGTCAGGGTGCGGTAGACGTGGCGCACAGATCTCAACGCCACATGACCCCTGTGGGGGCAGGACAGGAAGAAGAGGAGGAGGTAGAGGAGGACATTGGTGCTCAGGAATTATTGAGTGAAATGGGTGGTTTTTCCACTCAGCGGACAGGAGTGGAGGAGCAGGAGCATCTGGTAGAGGAGGAGGAGGAAGAGACAGAGGACCCAGATGCACCGTGGCAGTATGCTGTGGAGATGGAGGCAGGGAGTCCCTCGCATTCCTTGGCACAAATGGCCCATAGCATGCTCGCTTGCTTGCGTACCGACAGCCGAATAATAACCATCAGACAGAGGGATGACTTTTGGCTGTCCACCTTGTTGGACCCTCGCTACCGTTCAAAAATGGTGGCCTTTTTCACACCTGCTGAGAGGGAGGCCAAAATAACGTACTATAAAAACCACCTATGTAGTCAGCTGGTCTCTGCCTTTCTGCGCCAACGTCCATCCTCAGACACTGTGGGCCCTGTGCGCTCGCGTTCCGCTGCCATGGCAGCAGGGGAGGGGTGGGGTGGTAGGAGCAGTGGCAGCTCCACCAGCAGCAGCTGCCTCAGTCTGCAGTCGATGATGAGTAGCTTTCTTCACCAGCGCAGTGAGGAAACTACTAACCAGCCGCAGCAGCAGCAGCATCAGGTGGACCTGGAGCAGGACCTCAAACAACAGGCTTAGGCGTACTTGGACAGCACCCTGCCAACCGAGGTAGACAATCCCCTTGACTACTGGGCAACGAAACTTGACCTTTGGCCCCAACTAGTTGTATTTGCCCTTGAAAGGCTGTCATGCCCGGCCAGTAGCGTGGCATCGGAGCGCGTGTTTAGTGCGGCAGGAGGTATTGTAACTCCGCGGAGGACACGACTGTCCACCCAAAGTGTGGAGAGACTCACGTTTGTGAAAATGAATCAGGCGTGGATTAGTCTGGATTTCAAACCACCAGTTCCTGACACAACTGACTAAATCCGCCATGAATCATGCCCCAAACATGTGCCACTTTCAGGTCTCCTCACACTGCTGGTGTGTTCCATTTTTTGTCATAGGGTGCTGGCAGATTACGGGCCTCCCATAGCTGCTGCCAGGCCCCTAATCTGCCATGGGCCCCTATACCGCCTCCTCATGCTGCTGCAAAGTCCAGAGTCTCTCATGGGTCCCTGTACGGCCTCCCATTGCTGCTGTCTCCATCGCCACACTCTGCCATGTGCCACTTTCAGGTCTCCTCACACACTGCTGGTGTGTTCAATTTTTTGACATAGGGTGCTGGCAGATTACGGGCCTCCCATAGCTGCTGCCAGGACCATAATCTGCCATGGGCCCCTATACCGCCTCCTCATGCTGCTGCCAAGTCCAGAGTCTGTCATGGGTCCCTGTACGGCCTCCCATTGCTGCTGTCTCCATCGCCACACTCTTCCATGTGCCACTTTCAGGTCTCCTCACACTGCTGGTGTGTTCAATTTTTTGACATAGGGTGCTGGCAGATTACGGGCCTCCCATAGCTGCTGCCAGGCCCCTAATCTGCCATGGGCCCCTGTACCGCCTCCTCATACTGCTGCCAGGTCCACAGTGTCTCATGCCATGTGCCACTTTCAGGTCTCCTCACACTGCTGGTGTGTTCAATTTTTTGACATAGGGTGCTGGCAGATTACGGGCCTCCCATAGCTGCTGCCAGGCCCCTAATCTGCCATGGGCCCCTATACCGCCTCCTCATGCTGCTGCCAAGTCCAGAGTCTGTCATGGGTCCCTGTACGGCCTCCCATTGCTGCTGTCTCCATCGCCACACTCTGCCATGTGCCACTTTCAGCTCTCCTCACACACTGCTGGTGTGTTCAATTTTTTGACATAGGGTGCTGGCAGATTACGGGCCTCCCATAGCTGCTGCCAGGACCATAATCTGCCATGGGCCCCTATACCGCCTCCTCATGCTGCTGCCAAGTCCAGAGTCTGTCATGGGTCCCTGTACGGCCTCCCATTGCTGCTGTCTCCATCGCCACACTCTTCCATGTGCCACTTTCAGGTCTCCTCACACTGCTGGTGTGTTCAATTTTTTGACATAGGGTGCTGGCAGATTACGGGCCTCCCATAGCTGCTGCCAGGCCCCTAATCTGCCATGGGCCCCTGTACCGCCTCCTCATGCTGCTGCCAGGTCCACAGTGTCTCATGCCATGTGCCACTTTCAGGTCTCCTCACACTGCTGGTGTGTTAAATTTTTTGACATAGGGTGCTGGCAGATTACGGGCCTCCCATAGCTGCTGCCAGGCCCCTAATCTGCCATGGGCCCCTATACCGCCTCCTCATGCTGCTGCGAAGTCCAGAGTCTCTCATGGGTCCCTGTACGGCCTCCCATTGCTGCTGTCTCCATCGCCACACTCTGCCATGTGCCACTTTCAGGTCTCCTCACACACTGCTGGTGTGTTCAATTTTTTGACATAGGGTGCTGGCAGATTACGGGCCTCCCATAGCTGCTGCCAGGCCCCTAATCTGCCATGGGCCCCTATACCGCCTCCTCATGCTGCTTTTTCACACCTGCTGAGAGGGAGGCCAAAATAACGTACTATAAAAACCACCTATGTAGTCAGTTGGTCTCTGCCTTTGTGCGCCAACGTCCATCCTCAGACACTGTGGGCCCTGTGCGCTCGCGTTCCGCTGCCATGGCAGCAGGGGAGGGGTGGGGTGGTAGGAGCAGTGGTAGCTCCACCAGCAGCGGCTGCCTCAGTCTGCAGTCGATGATGAGTAGCTTTCTTCACCAGCGCAGTGAGGAAACTACTAACCAGCCGCAGCAGCAGCAGCATCAGGTGGACCTGGAGCAGGACCTCAAACAACAGGCTTGGGCCTACTTGGACAGCACCCTGCCAACCGAGGTAGACAATCCCCATGACTACTGGGCAACGAAACTTGACCTTTGGCCCCAACTAGCTGAATTTGCCCTTGAAAGGCTGTCATGCCCGGCCAGTAGCGTGGCATCGGAGCGCGTGTTTAGTGCGGCAGGAGGTATTGTAACTCCGCGGAGGACACGACTGTCACTTTCAGGTCTCCTCACACTGCTGGTGTGTTCCATTTTTTGTCATAGGGTGCTGGCAGATTACGGGCCTCCCATTGCTGCTGCCAGGCCCCTAATCTGCCATGGGCCCTTGTACTGCCTCCTCATGCTGCTGCCAGGTCCAGAGTCTCTCATGGGTCCCTGTACGGCCTCCCATTGCTGCTGTCTCCATCGCCACACTCTGCCATGTGCCACTTTCAGGTCTCCTCACACTGCTGGTGTGTTCCAGTTTTTGTCATAGGGTGCTGGCAGATTACGGGCCTCCCATAGCTGCTGCCAGGCCCCTAATCTGCCATGGGCCCCCGTACCGACTCCTCATGCTGCTGCCAGGCCCATAATCTGTCATGGGCCCCTGTACCGCCTCCTCATACTGCTGCCAGGTCCAGACTGTGTCATGGGTCCCTGTACGGCCTCCCATTGCTGCTGTCTCCATCGCCACACTCTGCCATGTGCCACTTTCAGGTCTCCTCACACTGCTGGTGGTTTCCATTTTTGTCATAGGGTGCTGTATGGCCTCCCATTGCTGCTGCCTCCACCGCCACACTGTGGCTCCACACTCTGGTTTTGGCCCCGTGACTGCCCAAATGAGTGAAGTGTGCGGTGATTCTAAGATCGACGGCACTCATCTGCATGTCATACTGACTGTCAGTATTATTTCTCTTCCCCAGCAGACTCCAAGGGCATTTAAATTATAGGTACAGTGTTCTGCACTAATATAAAGGCTCTCTGAAGCCTAGAAACACCCTTTTATAAGTTAAATTCGCAGCGAATATATTCGACTCGAATCAAAATTTTTCCACGAATTCGCCGAATCAGTCGAATCGAATTTTTGAATACTTCGCTCATCTCTAATTGTAATAATGGAGATGTCTACATACAGACCGCTTTAATGAGGTACTAAGAAGAAAGAAGCAGACATAAGATATCCTGCAGCTCACAAACACTTGAGATAACTGGAAAGATATATCTACATGTATATAGGGGCCAACGATCCTTTTGCCAGTTATTTACTATTTTTTGCCACCAGACACCTGTCAGAAGTTTTGGCGCATTTAGAAAGTCAGCTTTTATTTGTTTATATATGGTCAGCTTTTATGTATGTAGTTAAAATCTTTATCCCAAACAGAAAATGAAAAATTGTTCCTGTAACTAACCATGTAAGTGTTAGCTGGGGTTAGGCTTTATTGGATAAGTTCACATTTTGTAAAATAAATAATTTATTTTTATAATGGATCCTGCAAAGCATTGTACCCGCGATCAGTATATTGTGGGTGCAATGTCAGGCTCCTGCACAAACTGAGCACAGCTGTCCCTACCTCCCATACAGGCAGACAGTTACTGAAGAGCTAGAGGAATCAATGAAATATGAGCCCACTCACCAGAGCCCTCACAGTTCATGTGATGGGAGACAGGACTTGTAGTTTATTCATTCACAGAATTCTGTGAATAAATAATGTGGGTGAAGCCCCGCAAAACAGTGTTGTTATTAAATTGTAACAGCTGTGTGGAGAGAGGATTCCCGGCCTGCTGTCACGGTCGGGGGGGTTGGGTAGAGGGGCTACTGCATTAGTAACATGTTACATGTTTCTCCCTGAATATGGGTGTTACGTGTAACATGTTACTAAACGTGAACATATCCTTTATTTTGTTAGTCACTTATGTAAGTTCATCTAAATCTTCTAGTCCACATGGGTCAAACACAAGGCTTGTGGGCCAAATCTAGCCCACCCGGCCATTTCATGTGGTCCTTGCACTTCTCCTGCAACTGCAGCACCCCCCACTGTGTTTCCACCCCCACCCTGTCTCAGCAGTCGGTGGGAGAAAGGAGGATAGAAATCTTCCACAAGATCCTGCACTTCTTTGTGCAGACACAGCACCCCCTTGTCTCCCCCTCCCCTGGTCTCAGCAGTCAACAACAGAGAGGAGGAAATAATTCCTCCTTCAGATCCTGTGCCTCTGTGCAGCCACAGCACTTCCTTATCTCTGCCTCCCCTGGTTTCTGCAGTCGGTGACAGAGAGGACATAACTCCTCCTGCAGATCCTGTGCCTCTCTCTGCAACCACATAACCCCCTTGTCTCTGCCTTCCCTGGTCGCAGCATTCAGCAGTCTCCGGCAGCTGACTCCAGCCTCCTCTTTTAGACCCTGCACTTTCTGCTTCCCAGCTCTGACTCCAGCCTCTTCTCAGCAGCAGCACAAGGTAAGGGAGGTGTATTGTGATGTAAGAGTGAGGGACTCTTGACTTCTGATGGTGGGGGACTCTTGGCATCTGATTTAAGGGAGGGTGGGGAGCTCTGGACTTACAGATGCAACTGGCCCTTTGAGGGCAACCATAATGCTGATGTGGCCCTCAATGAAATTGAGTTTGACACCCCTGTTCTAGTCCATCAAACACTAACCTCTCCAGACAATGCTGCCATCCAAGAGTGACTCCATTGCTCCCCAACAGAATAGAATTTCTATCTTAACCACCTTAAGACAGAATTGTGTTTACTGGCCAGACCACCAAGTGGAAAAAAAAAAAATAAAAGAAACTATTGCAGATTTGGGGATTGTTAAGATGAAATATATTACATGTTTGGTTTAATACTATTTCAGAACAGAAAACCTGTATATCCAAAACCCAAATAAACCATATACAGCATAACAGCTACCCTGGAAACCACAAGAAGTCCTTTTTGCTGTTATGGCCTGGGTCACAAAAATACAGAACAGAACACCACCCATGTCTTGCCCACTTAAAGTGAAGACTCTTTTTTTCATAAAAAAATAACAAACATGTCATACTCACCTGCTCTGTGTTATGGTTTTGCACAAAGCAGCCCTATTCCTCCTCTTTTTGGGCCCCCGTCGGTGCGCTTGGCTCCTCCTCTTTTTGGTGTTCCACTATAGGAAACCACTGCGTGCATGCTCGATCTCGAGCCACCTCTGTGTGTCTATAACCCTCCTCACTGGATGTGAGAAGGGAGAGGGCCGAGAGAGCTCTGATCTTCAGCACATTGCTGGATCGAAATTAGGCTCAAGTAAGTATAAAGGGGGCCCTGGGGAGGGGAGGGAGGGGAAGCTGCAGGAAGAAGGTTTTTTACCTTTTTGCATAGAATCCATGAAGGTAAAAAACCTTCTGCCTTTACAACCACTTTAAGGGTACTGTATACATGATTAAATCACCCAATTATCTGTGTATATATTTTTAGTGAATTGACTACTTTTGATATAATTACCGCCTTAGTTAATTTAACCACCTCAACCCCAGGCCAATTCTGACATTCCTCTCCTGCTTGGAAAAATCAGAAAATGAAAAAAAATAGAAAATGATTTAAAACCCCCAAAAATTATATATTTTTAAAGCAGAGGCCCTAGAGAATAATATGGTGGATGTTGCAGTTTTTTATGTCTCACTGTATTTGCGCAGTGGTTTTTCAAATGCAGTTATTTTGGAAAAAATACACTTTAATAACTTTTAATGCACACAAGCACAATATAATACCCAATTGTTTGCTAAAATTGTAAAGATGATGTTATGCTGAGAAAATAGATACCTAACATGCAATGCTTTAAAATTGTGATTGCTAGTGAAATTGCGATAAACTACGGTACTTAAAAATCCTCATAGGCGATGCTTTAAAAGCCTTTGCAGGTCACCAGTTTATAGTTACACAGGAGGAGGAGGTCTGGTGTTAGAATCATTGCTTTCATTTTAAAGTTCACAGCAATACATCAGATGTGTGGTGTTAACACGGTTTACATATGCATGTGCAAACTATGTATGCATTCACCTTTGCGTGTGAGCACGGGGGTATGAGGTGCTTTAGTTTTTTAGGTGTTTATTTTATGTAATTTTTTTTTATTTTTACACTGTCCTTTTTATCACTTTTATGGCTATCACAAAGATATGAACAGCATGATAGGTCCTCTTTAGGGAGAGATCTGGGGTCTATTAATCCCCATATCTCTCCTCTGCCCTTCAAAGCATCAGATCAAACCCAGACTGGTTTGATCTGATGCTTTTACAGGATGGTAACGATCTGTTTACGTTAGACCGAAACTGGAAGTGACAAAATACTCTTCTCTTCTGGTTTCTTAGGCCATGACTGGGGACATTCCGGTCTTCAGTCATCTCTATGATCAGCCAGTGGAACTTCTGGCTTCAGTCTTGGGCTCCAAAGTGGGATGGGAGAGTCTGGGAAGGCAGGGGGGACCTGCTTCCGTCGCCTGTAAAAGCGGTCTCGCATCTAATTAGCTGCTAGGGTCACTTTTACATTAAAGCCCAACACCCAAAAAAAAAAGATACCATGGTGATGCCTGTAGCTGGCATCATCCTTGTATAAACCCTTCAAAAAAGCTATGTATGGGTATATCCCTGAGGCTGAAAATTTAATGCAGTATTTATCTCCTAGTGAATTTACTCCACTATGTGATATAACAGCAAAGTCCCCTAATGAAAAATGCTGCACTGCCACAAGTTATAACACTTGTAATAAGACAAGATGTCTATTGCTAAGTATAAAAATCTAATGCATATGATTGTGATAGCTAAAACAGCAAGTAACATCTCCGATGAGTAGATTACTTTTGGCAAAATGGCAGTGGCCACAATACATATGGAGTTCTTAGTGGAGTTCTTCCTATGAACTTGGCAACTTTAGTGCTGCATGAATACAAAAACCGTAAATTTCTAATGAACTGATCCTGTCCTATTGCAGCCAAAAGTGTACTCAACCTGTATAGCAAAAAAGAGGTGGTGCCCCCTCCCCCAACTCAATCCAAGTATGAAGAGTCAAATGCCAAGTTCATAGGAACAACTCCGCTAAGAACTCCACATGCATTGTGGCCACTGCCATTTCACCAAAAGTAGTCTACTCATCGGAGATGTTACTTGCTGTTTCAGATATCACAATCATATGCATTAGATTTTTATACTTAGCAATAGACATCTTGTCTTAATACAAGTGTTATAACATGTGGTGGTGCAACATTTTTCGTTAGGGGATTTTGTGGTTATCAGGTAAACTGTTGCCACGCCATTACCTTAGTGCTCCGCATCAGAACAGAGGGGAAGTTCAATACAGCAACCGTGAACTTCAGTGTATGCAATGAACATGTACAATATGCTAGATAGGTTGAGGGATCATGTTTACTACGTGTGCATGCACTCACATGCTCATTTTATCCCAAGGTGCAGGGTACCATAGTTATTTATGCCATCTCTTCTTTATTATTATTTTTTTGGTAAAACAGTCTTAACGCATAAACTGTGTCTATAGCAACAGCAGTGAAAACAAGCTAACTTTGATTAGGAGCAACAGAAAAAATGCTTCAACAGTCTCCGCGAATGAAGGAGAAAATACAAATATAAAAGATCAGTGACTGGCAAGAAACAGATCAAATCTAAGTTTTTAGTGTCTGTTTCTCTGCAAAATATCATAAAATGAACTGTTTGCACAAATAAAAGAAGTGTCACATACTGACAAAAAAAACCCCAAAAAACGGGTCAAGCTGGAAGGAGCAAAATATGGGTGCTACATGCTGATGACAGAACATCTTTTAGATAACAGCAGATACTAAGTCTTGCATTGTAAATGAGTAACATTCAGCTTGAACTAAAGCATAACGGGTTTGCAGCAGCTAGAAATAAACACAGATAAAATTAGTACACATTTTTGCATGATAATTATTAAATACAGGGTCGTGTACAGTATGTGCAGGCATCCCATCAGAAATGAGGAAGATATTGCACAAGCCAAGAATTTAGGCCTTCAATTTATTGCTGATTGGGTGTTCTCAGACACTAATCTGTTTACTTCCAATCATCGCCATCACATATAATTACTACAACACACCAAGTCTACCTCTGATATTACTTCTTTTAGTAATGCCAATCATTTCCAGTGACCAGGATCTTCTGAATACAGGACTTAAATGGGAATAAGTTGGGAATGTTTACAAACCATAATTTTCAAACGTGTACATGGGCCAAAAGTAATGGCTTGGCACATGAGTCAAACTCAAAGTGGAACTTCACTCTCTCAATCAACATGGACTATTTTTAATCCTTATGCTGATAGCATTAGTAAATGGATAGGAAAGTATATCATATTTACTTGTTTTAAACTTTTTTTTACATTTCTTCAGTTACTTCCTAGTTTCTGTGCCTATGCAAATGGTGTCATATATCCCAGGAGTCTTCAGGAGGGAAGGGAGAGTTCTTAGCTCAGCCAGTTACTGAGCTAGGGGCAGATGGATTCTAGGAAGTAAATGCTAAATGAATCATATACCCTTACTCAAGATTGCCACTTCCAGAAATGGCAAGGTACATTTTTCAAAATGATTTCTCAACAAAATAAAGCATTTAGACATGGATGGATGAGGGATTTTGCTCTGAATATTAACAATTAATTAAATAGCATTTTTGGTTTTTAATGCTCAGATGCAGTGCAGTTCCACTTTAAGGGCCTGTTAACATCAATGCATTGAAGTAACACACATGATTGCATTTTTATTTTACTGCTTTTTGCATTATTTACTGTGACGTCTATTTGTCAAGTTGTTTTAGGTTGAGAGTTTAAAGGGAATCACAACACAGATGTGTTCCTTATCAGTGTTAGATTTTAATATCATTGCTTAACCATCTCCATAAATATAATTTTACTAAATGGATGATAGGGGAAGTGATTATTCCAAATGGACATTATAAAATGTCCTTTTTTTACTGCCTAGCACATGCATAATGTCTATGATCCTATTGTCATTGGAGAGCAGAGATTATAGGCTAAAGGCACAGAGCCAATCAGACTGACTCTGTGCTTTGTGATAGCCAGTACTACGTTTTACATTTGAAAGCCTTTATTTCACAATGGAGTAAGAGAAAAGAAGGAAGATAAGTGAAAGCAACCAGGAGAAGAGAGAGGCTGCAGCCAGAGAATATGCTGCATGTAAGGCAAGGGTTTAAATTGCAACTGACCACCGTGTTGTGGGTTTGTTTTGTGGGAGTTAAAGAGCTATTGAAAAAGCAATAAGGGTGAGGGATGGGGTTTTAAATGCCAGTGACCCCCAATAGTTTTGGGATTGCTTTGGGTACTTGTACAGTGTTTTCGGTTAATTGATGACATGTAGCTGATGCACACAATAAATTTCAGTGCAATATCATCCTCTGAAAAACTTTTATCCACTAATATCAGTACAACGTGAAAGAATAAAAGGATAGGCACACCTTAACCACATCAATGTCAGTATGTTTCTTTATTTCTAAATGATTAAATACCATCAACACAAAGTTCTATCTGTAACCGAGTAATGGTCAGTCAAACTACTGCAGCACTGAAACCTGAAAAATAGCCTGGACAGGAAGGGGACATGCTGGTATTGAAGTGGTTAAGCTTGTTCACATTTGGGCTTCACTTCCCATTTGATGCACATTTATTATTTTTCATTTCAGGTTTGAGGGCTTTGAATGCCATGCCTCTTTAAACCTATGTATTATGGTAACAATTGGGAAAAGCTGCAGGTGTGTTTTTCTGTCTATCCTAGTTTATTGATGACCCATTCAATTTAATGGGCTGCCTACACACAATTCACAATAATATACATCACAGGACAACATGCCAAAGCAGAAAGGTGTGAAGGGGACCTAAAGACAACCTGTGTTTAGAGAAATATGTAGGCTGTCATTGCTGACCTCATTATCAAAATGCCTACTATCTGTCTGCCTCTGCCTTAAATGCTTTCTGAGCTATTGAAAAACAAGATAGAACTCCTTAGCTGTCAACTCCATCATTAACCTCGAAAGAAGTGAAGCCAGTGTATCAACATGACAACCAAGCAGTTTGTAATTTCAAAAGGAGAGGACAGCAATGGTCTTGCAATACAGGTAACTTTTCAAAGTAGAAAAAAGTGTAACCTGGGCAGATTGTTCTGAAGTCTGTATGATCTGTTTTTTCCAATCCAGCCAATTGCAATTGGTGTCCTGGAGGGCCTATATTAAATATAAAATTAACTTAGGGACCTGGAGCAGAGACATATTTTATACTTTCATGTTTTTTATTAGTATCAGGTTTTTATTACAAGCTAAATACAGTTTTACAGGATGTAACAGGATACCTTTAATTCAGTGAAGACTAACATAATTTATGATTTAAAAATACTTCAGAAAGATAAAACAATATCCTAAATATCAAATGGCCATAATCTGGTGGAGACACTGCTTTTATCTGCTGGCGCTAAGACAATTAAAGACTTTTATGGACATATACTATGCTTTCCCTATTTAACTACTCTCTTGGTTTTTCCAACAGTGTGTCTTTTAAGTAGTCAATACATGTTTTATAACATACATGGCTATAATACATTTAAAAATTCTTAAATGCTTAAAGTGGAAACATCAGTTCTTTATTTTATGCATATGTGAACAACAAAGGCATTAAAGTACTTCAAAATGCATTTTCATATTGAAAGCTCAACCCCCAGGGAACAAGATGTAACGTTCCCCCAATTTTTAGCAGCAGATAGAACACACTACAATCACTGTTTCATTTACATAATGTCTAATTAACCTATGAAAAATGGTAAGCACTGATTATGCAAATTGAAGCTAATGTCCTAATTACCATTGATGGCATTAGCCTATGTAAATGCTTCTCTTATTTTTATTAAGCTAGGTCGGTATTGTATTTCTTGTTGTTTCATTTTGTAAATTACGGACAGATTATTCCAGTTAAGATTGTCTAAATGCAGCATCCTCAGCCTACAGTCAATCTTGCTTGATCACAAACATACTGTACAGTTTAACAAATAACAAGGTTTCCAGTAATTAGTTAAGTCTAATTACATTTGTTTTGGGCATGTCTCCCACTGGGATGTATTTTGTTTCATGTCATGATGGAGAGTGAGCCAAGGCATCTTTCATAATTACATGTCTGACACAAGCACAGATCAGTACAATACTGTCTACATCTTCTTGTACCAGTACCATGCTTATATGTTCTAGGAGAGCGGTAGATAAAAATGACTTGCACACAGACTCTCTGGCTCACATTAGAAAGTGTCCATCAGTCATATGTACAGTATGTACAGATGAAGGACATGAACTATAATGGTAAATGCCAGTTAAAGTTAAAAGTGTAACATTAAGATACATACAGGGAGCATATCCCACCTGATTAGTAGCTCTACCCCAGTTTGTTTTGTCTTTGATCTGATGATTCTGGAACACATCTGCTGGTCATACTGGAACTGCCTTTCATGCACAGAATAACGGATGTACAAAAAAATGCAATGCTATATTTCACAAAGTTATCAATCAACCTGCCATGGTAGTTTAAAAGTGACTGAAAATGCTGGAAGCAAGAAAACTAGAAGTTACACAGCATAATTCTTAGGAAAGATACTTCTACTGACATTTATGGAGCTATGTGCTTTATTCTGCAGGGGATTATACAGAATTCACATTAAGGTAAATGGAGGGAACTTTCCAACATAAAGTGCAATTAAACTTCTTTTTTTTTCTTATAGACTTATCTATCATAATGTGCCCTGCAGGGCTGCGCTCTTGCTCAATAGCTAGGATATGAAGACGTCAATAATGCACCTGCACAAGGGAGTCACATCACCACAACATAGATTGGATGCCATAATGTATGCTGAGCTGCCCATGAGCAGCTTAGTGTCTACTACTGCTGAAAGATGGGGGAAGCATTTTTGATAGAGGAGTCCACTAGGGTCTCTTCTGTGTTAAAAACACTGCCTATCAGCACTTTTTTTCATTTTCAAGTTCAAGACCACTTTAAATACAGTTTCTATGCTTATTGGATAACATAAATAGCCCACAGAATGCTTTCACTTGTTGCCTGATATTGTTGTCTAAAGCATTACTACAGCCAAAATTGTTTTATTTAATTTTGGATAGAACAAGCAAGGCTTAGATACTTGTTTCCTTGTTGGTGGGATTTTTCCTCACTTTCTGTGATGACAGAAACTGATTAAAAAAAAACTCCTCTGTTGGTTCACAAACAAAAACAAACACAAAGAAGGAGACCCCACCAGGAGGAGTAATTTACCCCAGTTGAGAAATCCAAGTGTCAAAGAGAGCACCTTAAAAAACCTGGGGTGTCCAAAGCCTTTATTGTTACAACAAGCAGGGCAAAAGATAGCCAATGTGTGTCGGGGGCCACACAATCCCCCTGAATGTTGACAGAATGTTAAATGGACTCAAAAGTATTCCTCAGCAGACTGATCTGCAGGCAGAGGATGTTATAAACAACAGCCAGTGCTGGTGTTCACAGTAGAAGGGGCAAAAAACAAACGCAAAGAAAATGTGTTTAGTGCGGTGTGTTCCTTCCTGTACCGGTTACTTCAGAAACCCCCATTTCTCAATTTTTCATTAAGAAACACAGGGTCAGAAGAAATTCTGGGGTGATGGAACATGCTGCTAGTTTCAGGATAATTGGACACTGGCAACGAAACATGTTGACTAGGCAATATAAACTCTCTCATTCTAATCATGCTTTGGTTGTAAGCTAGAATTGTAGGAGAATGTATGTCTTTTCCTCTCAAAGAAGAACAAACACATTTTTATTTGACATTTTTCTATTTAACAAAGTTTTTTCACTCTCTACAGAGCCAAAATAGCTCACTTTGCAGCTTTCTGGATCCTTTGTTCCTTGGCCCTGCCTTTGTGCCTTTAACTGGGCTCTGCCAGGGGGAAGATGTGGACTCACCTTTTAATGTGATCTTAAGGCACTGGATTCTGCTTTTGACACTTTCAAGGCACCTATTGATTTGCGTAAGTTAGGTACATAGTGCCTTACAGGTCCAGGGCTGTGAAACATCCTCCGCTGTAAACCAGTCCCTGGAGTATGCTTACCAGAAGTGCGAATATTGTCTGAAATTTCACTTTCAGTTGAAGGATATTCCCCAGACTGCCACTGTGGTACTTTTGCTCTTGACATTCCTAAGTGTATGCCAACATCGCAGTGTCATAAGTATTTTATAGGGCAGGTGCTGCAACAGTGTGTACTGTGCTCTCAATCTATTAAGAACTTGGGAGTGGCTTGCAGCATTAGTCCTTTTGTACTTGACTCCTACAGCCCAAAACCCTTTACAGCTTGAGATCTCATGTTCTTCAGAGGCTTTATTGGCTTCTTTATGCAACAGACCGATACCATGTTTGCTTACTCAGCATGCTGGGGCCACAAGCGTATTTTATGCCTTCTGCTCTAGAGTCTTTCTCTGATTTGTCTGCAGCTGCTTTTACACATACAAGATAACAAGGAATCTAACATATTTTCGGATGATCTAGTGCCTGGAGAGGTTAATTATATCAAAGTAGGCTTAATTATATCAAAGTAGTGGAGGGATGTCTTTTAGTCATTGCAACTGCCTGAACTGAAAGCGCATCAGACGCATGAGTGAGGGATGTGGTGCCCAGGGGCTACAATCTAGAATTTAGAACTCTGGCTTCATGGTGTCTCATCTGCCAATGTCCCTTCAGTGAATAGCAAACCTCCAAAATGTCCTAGCACAACATCTCTCCCAAGGAGTCATTATTCCCCTGG
This sequence comes from Staurois parvus, assembly GCF_062004578.1. NCBI lineage: Eukaryota > Metazoa > Chordata > Amphibia > Anura > Ranidae > Staurois > Staurois parvus. The sequence continues at coordinate 7,012,733 of NW_028318515.1, forward strand.
AAGGAGCATTTGACCCATTTTCTCCCAAGGAGTCATTGTTCCCCTGAAAGGGGGCATTTAGCCCATTTTGGACCTGAAAATGCTCAACACTTTTCTTCATGTAAAAAAATTCTATATGGAATATACCTGATCAGTTATTTTCTTCCTCCTTCCAGGAGACTTTTTGGCCTCAGTGGACATCAAAGTTCCTGTCTTTTTGTCCCTATCTTTCCAGTGCTTTCTGCATTTTGCTGTGAGCATGCAATAGTAAAAGTTTGTTGCCTTTCCTGTGGGTTGTCCACAGCACCTCAGTTTTTCCACCAAGAAGCTGGCTCCTGTTCTAGCCTTGCTACACTCAGAAGGCACTCCCTTTCTGGGATGCATAGTCATCTGGATCCTGAACCCACAGAAGTCAGCTTTAGAACCAAACCATCAATTGGGGTATCAAGGTATCCTGGATGCTTCTCAATCCAGGATTCTCTTTCTGCAGGAGAAATTTGTGACCCTATTTCCCCGGTTTGCTCTCTGAAGTCTGGGAGCTGTCCTGCTCTCTGTTTTTACATGAGAGTATTGGGTCTGCTGTGGCCTTCTTCGAGACAGTCAACCTTTGCCTCAATATCACTCCAGATGGTTACAAATCAACATTATGGCTATGTGGAACAAGCAGGCACAATCTCTGGACAATCACATGCATCTGACAGACAACACCAGACTATCCCTAGCTTGGTGGTTTATAAATCCTGACTTGGGAAATTCTTCCTCCTACTAGTCTGAAGGATGCTGTTTATGGATGCCAACCTGACTGGCTGGAAATAGTTTTGTCATGTTGCAAGGGACTTGGTTAGTGGTGGAACCTCAACTCCTGGTCAACATCTTGGTGTTCTGAACAATTAAGTTGTCCCTCCATCCCTGGACCCCTCAACCATTGGACACAGCAGTGGCCTACATCAATCAGTGTTTTAGTACATCTGTTGCAAGTGGGGAATGCTGGACATAGATTTCCTTGCTTCCAGGTTCAGAAACAAACTGGGCAGGTTTGTCTCAAAGTTTGAGGACCCTATGGCCATAGCACTAGATGCTCTGGTGAATTTGTTGGATAATTTTAAGGTGATCTATGTGTTTTCTGCTCTGAAGCTCCTCCCTGATCTGCTCCATGGAATATTGCACAGAAACATCTCTTATATCCTCTTCTAGTAGTTCCCAACGGTTCGGTGGACTCCTCATCTCCTTTTGGTGACTCCTGTGGAAGGTCTGATGGTAAGGAGGCACCTGTGCTTGAAGATTCCCATTGGATCCTATGTCAAAATGTGTGTAGACACAAAGCGCACCAGAAATCCAGTACCAAATTCCATCTTGAGTGATGACAGCAAGAACTTATGGCTCTGCTGTTCCAGTTTCTCCTGTGAAACCAGAAATTTAAGGGAGCAATGCTGAAGCTGGTAGCAATGATGAGACATAGCATCCTGCACATCCTAACATCCTGTACACACTGAGAACAATAAATGAAAGCTCTATCAGATGTGTTTTTAGGAAAAATTCTGTCTGTACCAGTTTCCAAAAACAATGCGGTAGACTACAAGTCTAAAAGTATAATTAAGTATAATCAAGTTTTTTTCTTTTTTTCTTTTTTAATTTCCTAGCGTAGTGGCTGTGTGAAAGCAAGCTCAATTTTGGCAAACCCGGATAACATGGTCCATTAAGCTAATACAGACTTAATGTTATCAGGGACTCTTTTTTTAACAGATCTAATAGCTTATTTTATAAGCATAGCGGTTCATTTTTTCCAGACAAAAACATCCTGAATAGTGTGGTCAATCCATATCGATAAAACGGTGTTATTCATGAATTATTTTAGTATAGAAGATGAACATTTGTTCTCTAAAATATGATATGCTGTCCACAAATTGCCATTGCCAAATCCTATAGCTTCTTCATCATTCTGGTTTGTTAGTCTCTAAACTTTGCTGGTGCCTTCTGTACCAGAGTAAGGTAATAGTTCTAACAAAAACTGAAGCATTCACAAAAAACCTTATAGAATAAATACATACATAAAACAGTAGGTAGGACCCTATTTTGACCCATTCACTGAGCAAACAGGAAAATAATAATGTAGTATAGGAATACTACTACTAACTAAAAGTATGCATGCTACTTCCATACTGGGTAAATTGTAAGCTAATAAAATATGGATCTGCTTATCTATATTAGCTGCATACTTTGGGGCATACCCATGTAAATTTAGCCTTTCAAAGCACTGAACGTGATTTCACCAAACACTAATGGCAGGTAAATATTCTAGGTGTATGTGAATGTTTGGATAAATCCCTATTCGCTACTTTATAATTATGCCCTTTATTGACTAGCAATTGACAAATTTGTGAAATGTCATTTAAAGCACATGCACTTTCCAACCATCCATCTACACCAGTTCTGTGACATCTTTAGTGGGGTTAAATCCACCAACTATTTTGTGTTTCTTTTGGAAACTTTAAAGAGTCCATGAAGAAAGACTTTATTGACCTTTTTATCAGTACACTTCAAGGAGGAAGAGCAACTACTTTGTTCTAGCCTTTCATTTATTCGAACATGAGCAAATGTGTTCACCCTGAACCAATGTGCTTACCTTTAATGATGGCCATTTAATTACAGCCCAATTTCAATGTGCTTTTTGGGCTAATGTTTCATAGAATAAAAAGGCTGGATTCTTACTTCACAGAAGGCACACCAAGGCTGTAAACAGAAAGGCACATAGTAGTGTAGTGCCTCTTACTCCACTATTCTGTTCTAGGTGTAGAGACACAGAGTGGGAGACACAGAGCAGTACGCTATTCCAGTAACATAAATGCACTAAAACTGTGTATAGACAACAATAACTGCACTGCAAAGGTAGGGTGCCAGTCTAGAAATTGTAATTAATTGATATTTAGCAATATAATGTGTGGGTTGCTGTGTGTCCCTCTAAGCCATGGCTTGTGCTAGCCTAGCAGAAATCCAGCCATAAGCTTTGGTAGACCAGTTTATCTGGTATCTAATGGGTACCTTCAGAGTCTCTCAGTGAACCTTCCATGATATTGTGAGTAGTTTAGTTTTAGCTGCTCTGGATCCCCTGGCTGCACACATCCAAGCGTCAGCTGATAATTGGGTTTCTCAGAGGTCCAAGAACTGATGTAATATCGCTATATGCTGATGACATCCTATTGCATCTGGGGGATACTCAAGGGATCCTGTGAATGGTTATGGCCCTTATTGGCGACTTTGGTGTCTTGTTTGGGTTCTTCAATACTTGGGATAAGTTGGTCCTCATGCCGTTAGATGCCTTGTTTTCTCCCTTTCTTGACTGTGCTCGTTCAGTACAGATAGTCATCTGTTTCCACTACTCCACTACTTAGGCATTCAGGTTATCCCGGATCCCACCCAATACATAGAACTAAATGTGCTCCTGTTGCTGCGTAAATTTCATGTGAAATGAGCAGCTTGGTGCAAACTTCCATTATAAGTGGTTGGGCGGGTCAGTCTTATACAAATGGTGTGGGCTCCTCAGCTCTTGTACATATATAATAACTCCCCAATTTGGATACCTCAAAGGTGGTTCCTTTGCATAGATTCCCAGTTTAGAGACCTAATCTGGTGTACAAAAATGGCCAGAATCAGATTATTTACCTTGCTACTTTGAAAGGAACAGGGGGGTTTAAATGTCCCTCATTCTAGGTCATATTATATTACCTCCCAAATACAGCAGTTGGGGGGTTGGGGACATGTAGTCCCCTTAAATTCTAACTGGACCCTTCTACCCTGGATTCTAGTTGCCCTGCACTTACTCATCTGGAGGCAGGGCTCACTCATTTGGAACCCGCCAATCCAACAATTGTCTTATTGAGAACATTGTGAACTTATGTTAAAACTACCTTAGGAATTCAAGGTTTTCAAGGTGTGGCATAATTCCAATTATAGGGAGTTGTTCAAATTCAAAGGTATTCAGAACTGGGAGAAGGCAGGGGTTTGGTATATGACTCTGCTATATGATAGCCCTGTGCTCAGATCCTTTTCAGACTTACAGGAGGAGTTTGCCCTTCCTAAGGGTCAGTATTATAGATATTTCCGACTGGGAAATGCTTTCCATTCACAGTCTTTATTCTCCAGGTTCCTTTTAACTGACCACAGCATAGTGCAGGATGGCCTGATGGACACAGATAAACAAGGTAAAATTTACTTGATTCTTCTTAATTCCTCTCAGAATGCTTCTGTGCCGCCTTGCAGATGGAGTTGGGAGAAGTACCTGGGCACTATTGATGGGGATACCTGGGAGCTTTGTTTGACCTCATGCATAAGTCTAAGTTTCAGCATCCCAAAAACTTTCCCACCGATTTCTGCTGCATAGGGCATATAGAACACTAGTCCAGTTACATCAGTGGGGGAATAGGGCCACCCCTCAGTGTCCAAAATGTGAATGGTATCATGAGGACCTCCTCCATATGATATGAGATGCCCCAAGCTGTTCTGTTATTGGACAGATGTCCTAGATACGATATCACAAGTTCCAGTTTTCAAGGATCCTATCGTTTGCTGGGTGCATTGGAGGAAAAATATTTTACCCCACATGTCTATGTAGTGGTCCTACACTGACTCTACACCACTCATAAATTGATTGCCTGCTATTGGATTACTCATCATGTGCCAAACAAGAAACAAAGGGTGGAACAGGTGAACAATACGCTCATATGTGAAAAATTAACATACCAACATATAAATGTTCCCCGTAAACTTTACTCTATGTGGCAACCTTGGCTGGCCATACCAGGTCTAGCACCACATCAATTGGTGATGGATAGACTTCTCCAGGGTTAAGTCCCTGTATGGGGGTTTGTGATTTGTTGTGGCTGACTTATTTGAAGACGCTCTTCTTTTTATTACATTAGATGGTATATATATTATTTTTCTTTTGTTTTTTCTGCTACTGTGAAATTTTATTGGTTATTTCATTATTGGTCTATTTTGTATTCCAAGTAAGGTCTTTTGTATGCCTCCACTAATATGACATTGTCCCATACCAACTGTACCGTATGTGTCTCCATTGTTGATCTATACCAGTACTAAGTACCTTCTTTGGAGTCTGTATCTTGCTGTGATATATCTGCTGTTTTTTGCAATAAAATATTATCTGATTACAAATAAAAAGTTTTAGAAGTAGCATTGAAGCATGGAAGCATACACAAAGCTACTACCCTAGTGTCTGGTGTAGTGGTGTATTCTCATGCATCCATTCCTTGGTCAGTTACCTGGAAAAAAACATAAAGAAACTGGTTTGCATTTAAATTTTATGTCCTCAATAAATAGTTCCTGGTTCCTGTCTGACAGTGCTTCTAGACATGCAGTTTTTTTCTCTTACCAATACCTTTTCCATGGCAAAGCACCAAGGCAGGAAGAGAAGTGCAATGCACATAGCAAAATATTGGCAGGCCAAAATAAGGATGTGGTTTTAAGAGGCGTAATTAAGCAACCAGAGATATTACTGTACTTAGATATAAGGGGTCATCCAAGCCTGCCACTACATTGAAAATTGTTTGTTTTTTTAACATATTTGAACAGGCAATCATTAGATACAGTATTCATTCAAACAGTGCCTGGAGGTAAAGGTGATATACTTGAATAAGAACAAAAGTACAATTTGCCTTTTCAATTATTTACTTAACAAAAATATCAAACCATAATGGTTTTTTGGCATCAAAACCTGGTATTGTACCTCTGTAGAAGACATGCTTTTTTTGTAGACATTCTGTATGCTGTAGCTATCCACTATTCTTAGACATCAGCAACATTTTTTAACACTTCTTCATGCAAAATTCCTTCAGTTGCAAGGTGTTTGTTGGTTTTCTTGATTGAACTGCCCATTTCAAAATCCCCCTACAGTAATTCAACTGGAATCAAATCAGGGATATGACTAGGGTGGTCCATAACCCTTTATTTCTGCTTTTTTAACAATTTCTTGGCATTTCTAGTCATTTTTGGCCTCACACTTTCATGAAGCACACTTGGATTTGATGTAGAATGCATAGCCGATATATGTTGCAGCTGAGGATCTGATGCAGCAAACCATGTTTCAAAGGTGTTAGAGGTTCTTCTAAAATACTGTTGTGGTTCCAGAAGACTGGTCTTGCCTATTGTACATGTTCTATGTCAACATGTAATTTTGCTTTAATGTTCTTTTTAGACAGAAAAGGCTTTTTATTACCAAACCTCTAATACAAATTGAATTACTGAAATCTCTTTCTGATTATTGATGTATGCACTTTGACTCCAACTGTAACAGGAGTTACCTTTACATCCTCAATGGGACTTTGGGGTTCTTAGAGACTTCGTTTAGCAACAAATGGTCAGCTCTTGAATTGAATTTGTTGGGCTAGCCAGTTTTGAACAAATTAGCAGTAAGTTGAATTCTATGCCACTTGTAGGTTTCTTTCCTTACAGTACAGTGATTGATTTCAAACAATTTTGCAATCTTTTTAAAGCCCTTTTCAAATCAATATTATTCAATCCTCAGAGGCTTCCACACCTTTCTTTCTGAAGGCCTTGAAGAGTTCTATTGACCTTAATATGGTGACACCACGCATGTTAATAGAAAGTTAATACCAAAGAGAACACTAGACCCTACATGTCTGAGGCTTAAATAAGACAAGTTCCACTGGCACACTCCCTACGGGATTTTGAATAATTGCCACTTAATCTGGATTCTAGTTTTAAGGATTTGAAGTGGTGGTAAATGTAGGGGTGTACTCATTTTTTCCATATGACAAGTCTGCATTTTTGTTAATACAGATCTTAAATCTTGAATCTTGATCTTGAAATTAATCCACCATGTCAATTTTAAGAGTCATTTGTTCAAGAATATCGAATGTGAATTTTTGTTAATTTAGGACATGAAAATGAATATACCTTGTCAATTTTATGTGTCAATTGTTCAAGAATATCACCTTTGAAAGAAGATCTCATGTTTGGCTGTTCAAAAAGTCAACAATTTCCATAGGATGTGCTTACTTTTTCACATGACTGTGAATGCAGTTTATGTATTTTAAACATGCATTTATCTATTTGCATGTAGTTTGGTTTAAATACAGTATACAATGCAATAGGTACTTTGCATTATGTTTTGACAGTGACAGATGGATGGGCTGAAAACTTGCAAGTCATGAAAATATAAACACTGTTTAGCACTGGTGGCTGTATAACATGCCTTCAGTGACAATTACTGTACATCACTACCATATGTGAGTGAATGGGCTCAACACTAAATCCCAAGGATATGTATGCATTCCCGGACTTAGAGAGTGATCACTGATGTTAGAGGTTCTTAGCTGCTTTGGACATTCATATTTTATGGGTTCCTATATAAGGTCAGTCAGATAAAGCTGGCCATACTCTGACAGGTTTTTCATTCAGCTAATAATCTGACATTCCTCCATTCAGCTATACAGCTCAAATGGACTCCTGCTGAGGCTATTGTATTCTGACAGCCAGCACCAGCAATTTACCTGAACATGCGCTGTATCTAATTGGATACAATTTTCTTTTTGACTCCTTGACTTTTTCAATTGAAGGATGGGAGGGTAGCATTAGAACCACCCATTAAAGCGAATTCCTTCCAGTTCATCAGGACCTGGCTGAAATATGCATAATAAATGGCCAGCTTAAGTGACCTGCACCAGAAAGTGTGGTTATTTCTAACACCCAGTCACATTTATTTCTAATTTCTTTCTAAATTTCTCCAGACCTGTTTGCATGTTTAACCACTGGCCTATGGGACATTTTTACCCCCTTCGTGCCCAGGCCAATTTTCAGCTTTCAGCTTTGTCGCACATTGAATGAAAATTGCGCAGTCATGCAATGCTGTACCCATATGAAATTTTTATTATTTTTTTTCACACACATAGAGATTTCTTTTGGTGGTATTTTATCGCCACTGGGTGTTTTATTTTTTGCACTATAAACAAAAAAAGAGCAAACAATTAAAAAAAAAGTTTTTCTTTGTTTCTATTATAAAATCTTGCAAACAGGTAATTTTTCTCCTTCACTGATTTACGTTGATGAAGCTTCACTGATAGGCAGCACTGATGGGCACTGATGAGGTGGCATGGATAGGCAGCACTGATGAGGCGGCACTGGTGGACATTGATGAGGAGGCACTGATGATGCTGCACGGATATGCAGCAATGATGGACACTGATAGGCGGAACTGATGGGCATTGATAGGCGGCACTGATGAGCACTGATAGGTGACACTGATGGGCGACACTGATGGGCGGTGCTGACTGATGGCACTGATTGACAGCACTGACTGGCGACACTGATGGGCAGAACTGCTGGACCGCACTGATGATTGGCACTAATGGGGGGCACTGATGGATGGCACTGCTGGGCACAGATGGGCACTGGTGGGTGCAGGGGCGGACTGACAACTCATGGGGCCCTCGGGCAATAGGGGATCATGGGGCCCCTGTGTCCTTTCCCAAACTCAAAAAAGTCTATGAAAAAGGTAGCAGGGGCATCTCATGGGGCCCCGTACTGACCCTGAACCCTCGGGCAGTGCCCGAGTTTCCAAATGGTCAGTCCGCCCCTGGGTGGGTGGCACTGCTGGGTGCAGATGGGCACTTGTGGGTGACACTGCTAGGCACTGGTGGGTGGTACTGCTGGGCACTGGTGGGTGGCACTGCTGGGCAGCACTGCAGGGCACTGATCATCAGTTCCGATCTGCTTGATGATAGCTGCTGGTTATCGGCAGTACTTTCCTCACGTCGTCACAGCGTGAGGAAAGTGCTGCCGATAATCGGCAACTGTACTTATTCTGTGATCTTCTGTGTCATTGGACACAGAAGATCACATAATAAGAACAGTTGCAGATTATTGGCAACTGTACATCTTCTGGACACAGCTGATCACATGTAAAAGGTTGCTGTGATTGGCCTTTTACCTCATCATGTGATCAGCTATGTCCTTAGGACACAGCGATCATGGAGATCGCCGGGTGCGTACCGCTGGGGGTGCACAGGAGGGCGTGTTCTGGGAAGGCGTCATATGACACCTTCCCAGAACTGGACAACCGCGCTGTAGCCATCATTCAGCTATAATGCAGTAAGCATGTGGTTAAACCAAACACCAGGTGACTTTTATACTGAACTAGGTTCTCTCATCAGGATCACAACATTCTCTATGTATGTTTGAGATAGGGCAACTAAGGATTAGAACCCCTGTCATGTTTTTGTTGCTTTCAGTTTTCCCTCTGGGTAAATTCGCCCTCTCTGTTTATCCTGGTGACCATTGTCACTGAGGCAGAAAATGATGGAAAATCCAACTCTCTGAAAGGCTAATTACTCTCACTTTGTACAGATATCCACTCACTTCCTGTTGCCTCTAGGGGCAGGAAGTGAATGGAAACCTTTCTAACAGGAAACAAACAACAACAAAAATAAATTAAAAGAACTGAAAGGCCTTTAATGGTCAGTTTACACCACATGCAGTCCAGTGCTTTTTTTCCTGCATTACAAACAGATGGACATTAGGTTACATGGATTCCAATGGCAAAGTTTACACCATTGCAGGGCATTCCAGTACAGTTAACAAAAGTAGAGCATGCAGCATTTTTTTCTGCATGGAACTGCCCTGGATCATGGCAAAGCGCATCCAAAAACGCACAGGGGCACATCTAAATGGATTAAAAACACACTGGAATGCATTACAGGGCAGCACAGTGGCTAAATGGTTAGCACTTCCACCTGGCAGTACTAGGGTTGTTGGTTCGAATCCCAGCCAGGGCACCTCCTGCCTGAAGTTTGCATGTTCTCCCTGTGCCTGCGTGGGTTTCCTCTGGGTGCTCCGTTTTTCTCCCACACTCCAAAGACATGCTGATAGATTAATTGGATCCTGTCTAAAATTGGCCCTTGTATATGGATGTGAGTTAGGGACCTCAGATTGTATGCCCCTTGAGGGTTAGGCACTGATGTGAATGTACAATATATATGTAAAGTGCTGTGCAAATTGACGGTGCTATATAAGTACCTGAAATAAATAAAAATAAATAAAATTACAGCAAAAAAAAAAAGCCCAGGGAACTTTAAAAAAATGGAGATTCACCCTCTCTATTTGACCTGTTTAACATTGAAAGTGAGAAGAAAAGAAACTCACAAATTATGGGTTGTCCCCAGAAAAGTGATAGAGGGGAATCTCCCATTGAGGACACTAATTCTGGTAATCTTGGTGTCAAGAAATTCCCTTAATTTGCATGAATTTTTTTCTGTTTTGGCTATGGGACAGGAAATGAGGCTAAGCATACACTTTAAATGAAGTGGACTTTACATTAGTATCTAGGGGAACACATGTATTGCATAACAGCCTGTAAGATTCTCTGTACTAAATTGTATTTGATTGGTCACTGTGTGAGAACATATCATGTCATGAACTTTGGGTATAAAATCGTTCATAAGCAGATCTGTTGCTATTTTCCTATAGCCAGGGCTTTTTTTCAGCGGGAATGCGGGCAAATGCAGTTCCAGCACCTACAGTACTGAAAGTATGTAATGGCAAGGGGTGCTGGGGTGTGCTGGAATGTCTAGTGATGCTGACAGCTTGGGGATCTATTGTCACTGAAGGGTATCTATTTTTGCATGCTGGTCTATTGTTGCCGGGGAGATCTGTTGTTGCTGTTGGGTTGATCTCTTGTTACTGGAAGGGATCTACTGTTGAGGGAGGGGTCTATTGTTTCTGGCTGCTGGAGAGTCTATTGATGCTATCTGCTGGGAGATCTGTTGTTGGTGCTGGGGGTCTATTGTTGCTGGGGTGGTATTTTGTTGCTTGGGGGTCTATTGCTGCTGGCTGCAGGGGGTCTATTTTACTGCTTTTCTTATCATTAACAAATTCCATACAAATTGCTTAGCACCACAAAATGATACTTGAGGAAGTCGCCAAAGTCCTCTCAAAAGCCCGCCTCACTACCTGCCCCCTGGACCCTATCCCCTCTCAACTCCTCCGGTCACCCCCCTCTTCCCTCATCCGCTCCCTCACCCACATCTTCAATCTCTCCCTCTCTACTGGCGTATTCCCCTCCCCCCTAAAGCACGCGCATATCACCCCCATCCTCAAAAAGCCCTCCCTGGATCCCGTGGACCCCAACAACCTCAGACCCATCTCCCTGCTGCCACTCACCTCCAAGCTCCTTGAACGCATAGTCTACGATCGCCTAAGCGCCCACCTTACAGACAATAACCTCCTTGACCCTCTACAGTCTGGCTTCCGTCCCCTACACTCCACTGAAACTGCCCTCCTCAAAATCACTAACGACCTACTCAACGCCAAAGCCAAGGGCGACTACTCTGTCCTCCTTCTCCTGGACCTCTCTGCGGCCTTCGACACAGTTGACCACCCCCTCCTCCTTAATAAACTACTCTCCCTTGGCATCGGAGATACTGCTCTCTCTTGGTTCTCATCCTACCTATCTCGACGCTCCTTCAGTGTCACCTACAATGGTGCCACCTCCCCCTCCCTTGCCCTCTCTGTTGGGGTCCCCCAAGGCTCTGTCCTTGGACCCCTTCTCTTCTCCATCTACACCTCCTCCCTGGGCAAACTCATACAATCTCACGGCTTCAACTATCACCTCTATGCTGACGACACCCAAATCTACCTCTCCACCCCTCACCTCACCCCCACTATCTCCGCCCGCATCACTCACCTCCTAAATGACATCTCAGACTGGATGTCGCTACATTTCCTCAAGCTCAACCTCTCCAAAACCGAGCTCCTCATCTTTCCCCCTGCCAACACCCCCCCCCATCCTATCCATCATCGCCAACAACTCCACTATCACTCCCGCCCCGCAAGCCAAAGTCCTTGGCTTCATTCTTGACGCGAACCTCTCCCTCCAACCGCATGTCAAATCACTCACAAACACATGCAGGCTCCATCTTCGCAACATTGCCAAGATACGCTCCTTCCTCACCCCAGACACCACCAAACTTCTAGTACACTCCCTCATCATCTCACGCCTTGACTACTGCAACTCCCTCCTCACTGGCCTACCCAAGTGCAGGCTCTCCCCGCTCCAGACCATCCTGAACTCAGCTGCCAGACTCATCCACCTCACCACCCGCTCCACCTCTGCCACCCCCCTGTGCCTCTCCCTCCACTGGCTCCCGATTGCCCAACGCATCAAATTTAAACTCCTAACCCTGACCTACAAAGCCGTTCACAACACTGCCCCTGACTACCTCACCAACCTGATCACCAAGTACCACCCTACCCGTACCCTTCGCTCCTCACAGGACCTCCTTCTATCCTGCTCCCTGGTCTCCTCCTCCCATGCACGACTGCAGGACTTCTCCAGGTCCTCCCCCATCCTCTGGAACTCACTGCCCCAATCCATCAGACTGTCGCCTTCCCTATTCACATTCAGGCGCTCCCTCAAAACCCATCTCTTCAGGGAAGCCTACCCCACCCTCACCTAACGGCCATCCTCCCTCATTCCTCCCACCACTTCATCCCCCTCAGCCACTTCCTACTGTACCTTTACCCCCTCCCTCCTAGATTGTAAGCTCGTAAGAGTAGGGCCCTCTTACCCCTCGTACGTTGTTTGTTATTGTTGTACTGTGCCATGTATTGTCCCCCCTATTGTACAGCGCTGAGCAAACCCTTTGGCGCTATATAAACTCGTAGTAATAATAATAATAATAATACTTGGCTGTGTATTCTCTAAAAGGAGCAGTACTGGGAGGTGGATAGGGGTGAAACCAAGGGACTGTGCCCGGAGGTGGGTAGGGGGAAAGATACAAGAAGTGATTTAGAAGGGGGGAGTTCCTGCACCTATTCTATGAGAAAAAAGCCCTGCCTATAGCCATGAATTAGAATTAAACCTGCCCTAGAAATTTGGAATCTAAAATTGAATCTACACTTTGCACTCTAATTGTGCAATGTACTTTAGATCTACCAATAACTAAGTAGCAGAGGAGTATCTGGCTGTGTACATATATATATATATATATATATATATATATATATATATATATATACATATAGAAAATGCACAATCAGATTGTAATACATGGCAAGCTTAAAGCCCCACTGCAGCCTAATGATGCCAGCACTGCACGTGTACAACTACATAGGTACTTGTAGGTGACTAGTGGAAGAGTTGTGGTTTGGAGGCAGCAAACAGAGGGCTTCTATAAAGCTCAGATACGTTTTAAAGCACAATACAGCATAAAGTTATTAGAGGTATGAGAATGAATGGCCTCCTACACTCACTTTTTTTTTGTTCCTAGAGCTTCCAGACTCCCTCTCTAATAGGCTGACGAAGGTCATATGCCAATATATAGCTTAAAGACTTTTATATGAATTTTGTATGTTAACAGTGTTTCATAAAAGCTTTAAATGTTTCATACCAAATGACCGATTTAGGTTTTTAAGTGTGCTACCCACAATTAGCTTTAAGAATACTGTTCCTGTGTCTGAGTCACCACCTATAAAATGAAACTATTAATCATCTCTCCTCTTTGCCAGTGTCAAACAAAATGGCCTTGCAGAGAAATATCCATTTAAGATGGTTCAAACATAGATTTATTTTGCTACCTAACAACCCGCAGTCATACATTTATAAGATACAGGATGAATGTTCAGGATATGGAAAACGGTTACCCAGGATATCCCCAGCTTGATTTGGTTTCAGAACCTATCCTACAGCTAATGCAATATAGAAATATGGATTTTATGAAAAAAACTAATTTTTTAAAAATATGGATTTTATAAATATGCCAGAAAATGTCCAGGCAATTTGAAGGGAGTAGTCTACTAAAAAGTACATTTTTCTTTTGGCCAAGTGGACCTGTGTTATTGTTACAGTAAATGCTTACTTTTGCAGAGGAATTTAAAAAAATTGGAATTTATTGTGTCTGTGGCTGTATAATTGAAATAAATGCTGCTACAAGATAAGTAACCCTACAATGATTTCTTATTATTTTTGTGTGAGAAACACAGACACTAAATGTGCTTACAATGATGATTTATACTTCCTTGAAAACTAAAGTGTCTAGATGGGGAGGGAGTGGGGTGGAGGAAGTTAGGATATTGTGCATACACCATAAGCAGCTTCTCTTGCACCTTCAGCTTCCAAGATTGGTCTGGATCTGATTGTTGGCTGTGAGAAGGTTAGCAGTGGTGTTTTACATAGAATTTCTCTATGTGGGAGACAGGGTCATCAGATGAGATGATTTGCAAACAGACCTTGGGTAGAATGGTGCCATACAGCAATGTCAGAATGAAAAACTCCTAAGACTTCCATGCAAAATGACAATATGCATCTTGAGTTCTAATTTTTAGCTATGGCAAATGTGTACCTCAAATCAATGCACATGTGCTTTCTATTAAAAAATGTGAATGTGTTTCTCATTAGAATTTAATTTATTGATTTATTTGTCCATGCTTATGAAAATTTGGGTCCAGCTCATGGAGGGTCTATCTCAGTCAGACTGGAATACCTGATCTTAACCAAATTCTTCATTTGTCTTCTTTCATCCAAGAGAGAAAATTTTTTTTTATATATATATATATATTACATAAAATATATGTGTTATACCATGTTTTCAAATTATACGTGTCCCTTTTTTACATTTTAATAAATGAACCCTTATTTCTTAGTGCACTCCTAAAAAATGAAGCAGTAAACCAAAACACAAATATATCTCTTCTGTTACATTCATAATAAATTGAAATTTATTTTTGACTGAACACTCCTTTGATGCGTGTGTCTGTACTATTTTTCTCTGCTCAGACAAGGTTCACAGTGGAATGAGATTATGATCTATTTAGGACATAGAATGGTTAGAAATATACAGAGCTAGGGTTCATTAACTGAGCATCCACTGGCTGTTCCAAGGGCAGCTGTCCACAAAGCAACGCGTTACATGGATGAAGGAGCAAATGTGTACCAACAACTTCTGTGTGTTTGTCTGATGGCTGATGTCTTGTATGATGCCGCATGAAAAAGGCCAGGCTTCGTTTTAAAATATTTTTCTCTTTCTCATTCATTTGGAAAGTGAAGCTGATATTTCTGTGAATTAGGAAAAGGGCTTTGCAGTGCCCTGCTAGACAGATGGTCTAGAGATGCAAGCCTTTGGGCATCTTTAAGTATAGAAGCTGTGGGGATAAATTGCCAAACCCAGATATGGGAACCCATCTGTCACCATCCCTATAATGTCAACACTCAAGCAACCTACGAATCTTTGACGTTCAGTAATGCTTACTTGAAGGGCAGCAGATCACAAAATTGTGCTTATGCAGTGGATGCTATGTTATGAGGATGAAGACATAATTAATCACCCGTCTAGCTGGCTTTGTTATCATCTCCAAATGATGTTACATCCAGAGCCTCGTCTTTAACTGTAACAAGCTAGTGCTCTTACTTTGGATGTGCCCAGGGAATGTACAGTAGTAATCAAGTGCTTGCAGTAACCTTGTAGCCATTCTTTATAACTCTTCAGCTCTGATCTAGCTCATTAGAACTGCTTATTATAGTCTAGTCATATACAACATTACACTATGCATATCAGTGTTTTTTTCTCATGGCATTCAACTCTTAAGTGTAAACCTTTCTTTTTGTTCAAAGTCTTTCTGCTCATTTAAATTACTTTTGTGTAAGTATCTCATGAAACTGTCTACATTGTCTGCGTATTTAGTACAGTCCTACATGTGCTTTTTGCAAATAATACATTTTACAGAGTAAGCAGAGTATGATGAAATCATGTTGCAAAACTACCATGTTATTATATAAATGTATATAATATTTAGACTATATCATAGAAACATAGAAATCTGACAGCTGAACAAGGCAAATTGGTCCATAAACCCAGCTGTTATTTTATTTATTTATTTATTTGGGTTTTATCCATGTTAATCCCAGTCATGTTAAAATGCCCCTACTGCTGACTGGCTTACTATCTCTGCACTTTGCTGTTCAAAGAATTCACTACTCTAAAATAGTATTTTGTTTCTATTTAGAAGCATGGTAATGCAGTTTACAAATGTTTTTTTTTTTAATTTTGTGTAATGCGTTTCTATGAGAAAACCATAATGAATGATCCATCCCTGTGTATCAGGAGCCCCTTTATGCTTTCCTGGCCAAGTGTGATTTGTGAACCTCAGCCCTACTATGACTCAGGAGTCCTCAGAAGTGGCTCAGAAGTCATTTTGACAGTCAGGCCTTACTATGGCGGAGATTTACTTAAACTGGAGCACTCGGAATCTGGTGCAGCAGTGTATGATAGCAATCAGATTATAACTTCAGATTGCTCAGTTAAGTTTTGACAACAAAACCTGGAGGGCTCATGCACACCATGGTGCAAAGACGTTAGTTTTTTCTGCATGCATTCTGCAGAGGCACAGCAAAATCAATTGTGCCCTGGTCACACCACAACACGAATATCACATGCAGATTTTTTCTGCTCAGGAATCTGCAACATGTCTAAAACTCATTGAAGCACGCATGAAAACTGATGTCTCTGCAAGTGAAATCTGCATGTCAGTTGCAATCAGTTTTTCTGTACGTATGGTGTGTATGAGGCCAGAAGCTGACTGGTTTCTATGCAGAGCAGCACCAGATTTTGCACACTCCAGTTTTAGTAAATCTATGTGTGTGAGAATCTCTTGGTATACAGTGGAACCAGGCTGAGAGGAGTACTATAGTAATTTCAGAATAGGCTTGATTTAGGGTTTGTTCACACTTGACTTGATGCCCCTATAGCATTTGACAGACGTTAGAAAGGCATTTGGGGAGCATTTTTAAATCTCCCCAAATGCTCCCCAAATGCCCTATGCGTGGTTTTGAGGCATTTCATAGGTGTTTTCCAAGTGTTAAAACCGCACCAAAAATGCTTAGAATGAAGGTAATGGTATTAATGCCCCGCAAACGCCTCGCAAAGGCCCTGCAAATTCCTGCCAGGCATTTGAGGAGCGTCACCATAGACTTAAATGGGGGCATTGAAAGGCTTCAACTCCTCCTGACTCGATATGAGGCTTCAATTTTGCCACGACGTGACGCTAACGCTTCAGTGTGAACAGCACTGCTGCCATGTGTATAATTTTCATAGGTGTTTGAGGAGCATTAAAAACGCCCCTCAAACTCCTGCAAAACACATGCTTACAAAGCTAGTGTGAACTGAGCCTTAATGTAAACATGCACAGGTCAGGCATATAACTTTTAACTGCAATATTATTATATATTTGTGCAAAATATCCCATTTTGGAAGATCAGCTAATTGTAACAAGTATAAAACATGCACATTTGTTTAAACAATTACTATTGGACACACAAGAAACTTTGCAGTACATTGCTGCATTTTCTACTATGTTGATTTCCTTATAGAGCAATGCACTACATGGATGATTCAAATAATATGCTAAGACATTTAAATATTTGATTGTTCTCCATAAAATAAGGTTTTGAAAAAGAATATCTTTTTGCTGAGTATACCTCTAGATCCAGTTAGCAAGCTGACATATTAAACATTATCTTCACAATTTAATCATATTTGTATTTATATTATCCTAGCTTCCTAGTATTGACCACGCTTGTCGGCACAATCACTTTTTATTAATATAATCACTTTTTTAATTCATTGTGTGCAGCATCAGCATATTTCTTAGAGAATATTGGACCATATGTTCCTGCATAAAATGGATCCTGCAATCTAATATGTCTGTTACTGCCATAAAGACATATAAAGTAGGATCAAATAGGTTGGAAGATAAATAACCTACCAATGTGTGTTTGAATGTGGAAGAAAACTGGAGAAAAGCAGAGAAGGGACATACATAATACATATACTAGATAGTTGGTTGTCCTGGCGGGAAGGCTATTTCATGATTTCATGTGTGAAAACCATTAGATTTAATGCTCTTTTGAGAGTATTAGATCTGCTTATGCTTCAAAAAAATGCTCACATGCACAAAATGACAATGAGATGCCCTTTTTATTATTGATTTTACTTTATATGTCACTGTACATATTTTTCTGTAATGCGCTCCCTTTCAACGTAAAGTGTTACTAATCCCACAACAGTAAAATCAGTCTGTATATGCAGTAAAGCATGCTTGTTATACTCCCTGTGGAACCTAAAGGGTTAATCCTTCTTAATGTGTAAAAAGGATGTTTGATCCTGTCTTTTCTGATCCTCCCCTTCTTCTACTGTCCCTAATCCATTTGCTGATAGTACAGAGCTCTAGGAGTCATGCACTCTGCACATGCTCAGTATAATGCGCATTGCTAGAGAGTTTTGTTTTTTTTTTTGGAGGGTTCATGTGATCCGCACGGGGCCAATCAGCACTGGCTAGACTGAGGGTCAAGGGTTATTCAGCCTCATAGGATAGTCAGAGTACAATAAAAACCCCTCCTACAAGCTTTAACCAGTGCTCAGCGGGGCACTGATATAAGTCACAAGACTGCTATACACTGCTGATGAGAAAAGGTATTTATCAGTTTATATTTACTAAAATAATTGCATTTCCATGTTGTGTATGCTGTGGGAGACCAGATATAGTGAATGCAGGGTTTAGTAACACTTTAATTAGTAATAAGTGCTCCTTTTCCAGCTTAGCTTAGAAATTTTAAATGGAATGCTTGCTTACTAATGGACTTTATTAAATCCCAGTTCAAGTTTTGGACAGATAAAAAGGAGAGATAGGAATGGTGTGGTGTGTGTTTCCATTGGGAAAATTTCCTCTCTCCTCTTGTTTGGACAAGACGTGATAGGAAATTTCTCTTGTGAGAACACAGACTATTACTAAGCACTTTTTTCAGTATAATGGGAAAATTTGAACTTCTGTCCAGTTACTACTGTATTACGCATGCGTAATATGCCGGTGGCCATTTTGGATGTTGGAAGAATTGGATTTTTTGCTTTTACATGCTTATTTATCTTCACCTTCATGTGAGTGTAATCATTTTTCAAATAAACGTTGTTTTATTGGTTTTACACTATGTGGAGCATTCTTCTCTTGCATGTCTCCTAATACCTATTTGGGTCTCATCCAGAGTGGTTTAGCTACCCTATTTAGGATTATTGCTTGGAGGTTCTTTGGCGTTTCTCCCTTGGGGATTCAGAGGAATGTTTGGCTTTTCAGTTTTCTGGGTTATCATACAGCAAAGCATGATTGACCACTCTTAACAGTGGGTCATATCTCTCTGGTAAGCCTTTTATGTGAGTGGTTGGTGACACATCAGCTATCCTTGGATTTTCCTGTTCATCATGGCTTTTGGGAACTTTCCTTTATTTTTGACAACTCTAGATGGACATTTCCTTTAATGATTTATTATTATAATTATTATAATTTTGTCTCACCACTTGTTTTCTGTTAAGCGCTGCACTTTATATGTATACTGTTATATTGCCTGGTACCGTGGTGTAGTGTCCAGCTGCTATATATTTGCACTCTCATTTTTATCTTAGTTTTAGCGCAGATTTATATATATTTTGGGTATATGTAAGGGTTTAGAACCACTCTAAATTACATTGTCCAGTGGTGTCAATTCAGCACAAATCACAACAGCCTGACAATGTCACCCTGCTGCATGGAGGATCCACTGCCCAACAATCTTTACCCGCTATACTACCAACCACAGAACAATAAATCTCTGGCTGATTGCTGTTTATAAACAAATCAGCCGTGAATGCTGGGTGCTGTCATTGACCATATATGGTTATGACCATATTTGATCAATGACATCACCTAGGATTCCCAGCTGCTGTGTTTAAAAACAGAAGCAACCCATGGATATGTCATTTAGTGGTGGTAATGACAGATCCCTGGCCAATTTATTTTCAAACAGCAGCTGGGGATTCCCATGGGTTTGTTTGATGATTCACTGAACCACAAACAGGCTGGGTATTCGGGTCAAACTCACATTCAAGTTGAACCTGAAGCTTATCGCTGTAATCTATTGCTTATTGCCTGAGTGTTAGCCTGGAAGCACTTACAAGCTGAGAGCAGGTATTTCACGATGCCTGCTGCAAAGCATTTTATGTTTCATTACTTAATGCACAGTACATTGCAATACTAATGTAAATGGAACTACATAATGTGTAAAGAGATGTATATAAGGTATTAGCACTTTGTACTTGCAGAAAAACACATACCTTGGTGGTTTGCGCTACTATTGATTAGAATCAGCTGATGTGAGAAGATTCTTATTTTACTCTGAGATACTGATCAACAATATAAATGCATATGTATATGCTAAGTGAGTGACATGCAAACATTCTCATATGCGTACAAAGATAAATCCAGCTACAGGACATGCTGTTCTTCACTGCTGAGCCAGCAACCTTCATTAGCATGAAGGAGATCTGTGACCCTGGATATAAAATAATGATCCTGGTATAAATTGGAGGCCCTGGTGAGTACAAGTGTCTGTTTGTGCTTCTCATTGAGATAAACCACATCCTTAACACCAGCAATGAGAACACTGCTGTGTTGATGAACAAACCGGACATTTGAGATACTTTCCCATAGGATGGTTCACAGCCTTCCTGCACTGTGCTATAGGGACTCTGTCTGTATGCAGTGTGCACCTATACATTACATCCATCCGACAGGGCAGTAGACCTTTCTTTTTTTCAAGATTAAAACAAAAATCCTTATAAATTGCTCACTTATGCTTTAGAAGGATTTTATACATGAACACATTTTCTAAACAGGTCACATAACAAAGAGAAGCTCTTGAATTTAAGCCTTGCAGGACAACTTCACTTTTAGTAACTCCGCAGAAAAAACCCCCACACTGATGAAGATATTTATAAGAGGCTGTTCACATAAACATACATATTTAAACACTTTTACAAAAATATATAATTTCCCCGTATTGCAAATGTTTGCATATTGCATATTTGCATATTTTTCATATAGCAAAAGCAAGCAATACACACTCACTGGCCACTTTATTAGGTACACCTTTTCAACTGCTAATGAGCCAATCACATGGCAGCAACTCAGTGCATTTAGGCATCTAGACGTGGTGAAGATGACTTGCTGAATTTCAAACTGGGCATCAGAATGAGGAAGAAAGGGGATTTAAGTGACTTTGAACGTGGTATGATTGTTGGTGCCAGACGGGTTGGTCTGAGTATTTCAAAAGCTGCTGATCTATTGGGATTTTCATGCACAACCATCTCTAGGGTTTAGAGAGAATGGTCCGAAAAAGAGAAAATATCCAGTGAGCGGCAGTTGTGTGGACGAAAAAGACTTGTTGATGTCAGAGGAGAATAGGCAGACTGGTTCAGCTGTGACATTCAGATGGTAGGGTCAGAAATTGACGTAAATAATATGAAAGCAGGGATCCATCCTGCCTTGTATCAACGGTTCAGGCTGGTGGTGGTGGTGCAATGGTGTGGGAGAAGTTTTTGGCATTAGCAAGGTGAATGTACAGTCCTAAATCATCCAATCAGCCTACTAATTTAACATTATTGCTAAAATATTTAAGAAGGGTGCCATCTTCTTAAATTTCAAGTACAGAAATGTTCTTAATGGACATGAAAACAAACCACTGATCACGGAAGAGTTTTGGGGCAGGTGCGGACTGACTATTCGAGCACTCGGGCACTGCCCAAGGGCCCGGGGTCAGTAGGGGGCCCATGAAATGCCCCTGGTACTTTTTATAGGCTTTTTTGGGTGAGCTTTGAGTGTGGGCAAGGACAAAGGGGCCCCATGATCCCCTATTGCCCGGGAGCCCCATGAGTTGTCAGTCCACCCTTGTTTGGGAGTAAATCACAGGAATCTAAATCCAGAATGTTCAGAATAGTCATGTGCAAGAGTTTGGACATGTTTTCAAAGTCTTCCCTGAACCCACTTGGTACAATTGACCACCACAGAAGATTTTGGATGGTAATGGGGGGGGGGGGTTAGCACTCAGTCATAAGAATGCAACAGTGGCTTAATATTATAATGTAATTTGCCTAGCATGACCTATCTCAGAGCATGGGATTTGTTTCTACGACATTCAAGGGCTGCATTGCTGTTACATGTGAAAGGATGATGGATAGCAATATGTATAAACCGACATGACTCAATGGCCCAGATCATTAGGCAGTATGTGTGTTTAGTGATTTCATGTATTTCCTGTTACACAAAACACCTCCAGTATGATTGTGCTGGCCTTTAGGTCATGACAGGGCATGCTGGAGTAAAGAAGTGTGCCCACTTTGTTCTCTAGCTATTGATCTTGCATTGTGATAGATTTAAATGACTAAAGTGTTGTGTGATCTCTCATGAAATGGTTTTGTGGCACATCATTTTCTAATTAGCTGCCCTCCCATCTACAAACACAAGGTGGCTCAGGCTTGCTGCATATTATTTCATTACAGCATGTACCTGAGATAATATTTCTTTGACTTTTGTTGTTGTAGATCAGACAGCTCCTGCCTGCACTGCTCAATGGCCCAGGTATATCATAGCATTGTGGCTTAATGTGCTGACTCTAGAGATGTATCGGAGCCAGATTTTTACATCAATAGCCAGATTTTTACATCAATAGTAATATTAGGGAAGATAACACCTAGAAATGTATAAATCACTGTACATTATGTCTCTTGCAACCTCTGATAGAAGATAAAGAACACAGAGGAGAGTGGAGACCTAAACTATTTTAATGAATGCTTGTCAAAATCTAGATATTGTATACTATATCATACTTTTTAAATAAATTCACATCCTTGTTACCTAACCTTTCCCCCAACCCCCCAACATAAAGTAACCCATCCTGCCCAGCCCCAGATGCATAGTTACCTGCACAATCTTCACATCGTGAATTTAAAATACTCTTTATGAATGCACTATTGCAGTCAATTATAAAACTTCTGTGGTGGAAAGAATATTTGTCTGAGGGATGTAAAGACTGGGGAAGTAATTGGATGAAGGGTAAGCATACATCTGGGAAAAGGGAGGGTAGGTTGCTTTAGATCAGAAAGGTTAGACAACATGGATAAATTTACTTTATATGCCTAGGCTTTAGTCTAGGGCTTGATGGATGTCCATTGGGTCCAGCCATAAATTCATGCTCCTGCAGTAAACCAATGTATTAGAGCAATTGGTCAAAACTGTGCACGTTCTTGTTGCTTCCCAAGGGTGGATACACTTGCCAGCCGTTGGTGTCTAATGGGGAGGGGCTATGCAATTATAGACATTGCTTCTTTTTGCATCTTGCAAACCTTATCAGTGTAAATGTAAATGATAAGGTACACAAAACCTATACCTTGCCCAGGGCTTTAACCTGCCTTAAGCCTGGTACACACAGGTAGAACATTGGCTGGTCCAACAGAAAACGGATGATATTCGGCCTGTGTTTACCCGCCAAATGTCTGGTTTTTGTAGACCTGGCATGATGGGAAAACATCTGCCAATTGGCATCAGATCAGCGCTTACAGCCAGTAGTGGTCCCCCTGTCAGAACACAATAGCTCACAGGGATATTTCTGTACTAACATCGCATAGTTAGCACAGAGAACTCCTCACAAGCTCCTGGCTGAACGAAAAAAAACCTCATAGTGTGGACCAAGTATAAATGTGTCTCCTCTGCTCTGTGAATAAATATGGAGCTAGTGAACTCTGAAAAGTCTGTTTTCCAGTCCTGTATGCATGTTCGAGTTCATTGACTCACTTGGTAGATGAAGTCAAGATCTGGTTGCCTTCATCTTTCAAAAAAAAAAGTGAGAAATGGCCAATTCTGTATCTCTGTCCTCACATGTTACCTTTATCCTGCACAGACTAATATATTGAAATTTATTGCATTTAAAGAGGAACTTCACATTTTTTCTTTAAAAGTCAGCAGCTACAAGTAATGCACCTGCTGACGTTTTTAGAAACAGACACTTACCAGCCGATTCCTTTCCAGGCTTTAGCTCTTCGGTGTCACCATCTTGGATATGGGAGCCAGCTGTGACTTCCTAAAGTCTAACAGCCACCTCCCCACTGTGTATGCATGCAGCATAGCAGGGCTATAAGAATAGTTTTGCAGTCTCCTGAGACTTGTGACACATCCTAGAAGGCTTCAGATGGGGAGTGTGGGGCACAGAGTTGATGTAATCCTTACCTAGGTGAGAATTCAGGAAGTAGGAGGCTAGAGGTGAAAGGGAGGAAGGGGATGAGCAATATTTTCACTTTGGAGTGAAGGTTTGCTTTTAGGAAAATATAAAACTGGAAATGCAGTGCATTCACCAGCATGTGTCCTAATGCAAAGTGCATTTCAAGTCATTCCCTGCAGTCAGGGGCGTATCATGAAATCAGTGTGCCCGTGTGCAAGATCAAAATTGGGCCCTAGGCAATGATAAAGAAAAAATACCGTGTAAATCGTGCGTGTGGTTTAAATTGTGATAAAACTTGCACATGGATTAAAAGGGATGTGGTTAAATAGTGTCTGAGATTACCTACATAGTGCAGAATATGGTAATGTTAAATAGGGAATGTACAGTGTGGAGTGTATGACAGTGGATAGTATGTACTGGGAGAGGAGTGCAGAGTGTATGGTGGTGGGTAGTATGTGCAGGATGTTGTCAGTAGGGCAGTGGATGGTGTCAGTAGTTCTCTATTATTTTTATTATTATTTTTATTATTATTATTTATTTTTACAATTTAATGTTTTTTTTTTATAATTTTTTCAAAATACTTTTGGGTGGTCAGTGTCAGTAGGGAGTGAACTGGGAGCGATAGTATATATTAGGTTGTCATTAGTTTGGGATGAATAAACAGAACCTGTACCCCCTTATATCATGTGTCCCTATCAGAGTCCTCCTTACATCAGATGTCCCCACATGTGATCAACTAGTACCATAGGCTCATGCCCGAAAAGTAAACTTCTTTGGCTGCACTCATGAATGCTATTGCCAGAGAACAAAATAGGAAAGGGGAGGAGAGGAGGAAGAAAGAGAGATTTGGGGGAAAGAAGGATGGAAAGGGAGAGAGGGAATGGAGGAAAGAAGGAAGGAAGGAAGGAAGGAAGGAAGGAAGAAAAAAGGAAAGAAATAAGAAAAAAGGAAGGGAGAGAGGGAATGGAGGAAGGAAGGAAGGAGGGGAGGGAGGGAGGGAGGAAAGAAGGAAGGGAGGGGATGGAGGAAGGAAAGAATCGAAGGAAGGAAGAAGGGGAGGGAGGGAGGAATGAAGGAAAAAAGGGGGAGGGAGGGAGGAAAGAAGGAAGGAAGGGAAAAAAGGAAGGGAAGGAATAGATGGAGGAAGGAAGAAGTGAAGTAAAGAAAATAAGGGAAAAAAGGGAGGGAGGGATTGGATGAAGGAAGGCAGGAAGGGAGGGAGGGAAGGGAATGGATGGAAGAAGGGAGGGAAGAAGGAAGGAAGGGAGGGGAGGGAATTGATGGAGGAAAGAAGGAAGGAAGAAAAGAAAGAAAGGAGGGGAGGGAATGGATGGAGAAAAGAAGAAAGGAAGGAAGGAAGAAAAGGGAGGGAAGGAGTGGATGGAGGAGGAAAGGAAAGGAAAGAGGGATGGAATGCATGGAGGAAGGAAGGGAAGGGAGAAAAGAAAGAGAATGGATGGAAGAAGGAAGGAAGGGAAAGAAGAAAGGGGGTGGAGAAAGGAAGGGAAGGAAGAAAGGGGATGAAGGAAGGAAGGAAGAGAATGGATGGAGGAAGGGAGGCAAAGGAGGAAGGGAAGGAAAATGATGGAGGAAGGAAGGGGATAAAGGAAGGAAGAAAGGGGATGGAGGAAGGAAGGGAAGCAATGAAGGAAAGAAGAAAAGGGAGGGAGGGAGGGTGGGAAAGGAAGGAAAGCAATGAAGGAAAGAAGGAGAGAGGGAGAAGAATGGAAGGAGGGGAGGAAGGAAGGAAGAAAGAAAAGGGAGGGTGGGAATGGATGGAGGAAAAAAGGAAGTAAGGAAAGAAGGATGGAAGTAAGGAAGAGAATGGATGGAGGAAGGAAGGGGGGAAAGAAGGGGAGGGAAGAAAGGAAGGAGGGGAGGGAGGGAGGAAGGAAGGAAGGAAGGAAGGAAGGAAGGAAGGAAGGAAAGGGAGGGAGGAATGAAGCGGAGCGGGGGAGGAAGGAGTTAAAGAAGGGGAGGGAAGGAAGGAAGGGAAGAAATGGATGGAGGAAGGAAGGAAGGAAGAAAAAAGGAAGGAAGGGAGGGATGGAGGGAATGGATAGAGGAAGGAAAGAAAGAAAGAAAGAAAGAAAGAGGGGAGGGAATAGATGAAGGAAGGAAGGAAGAAAAGAGAGGGAAGGAGTGGATGGAGGAAGGAAGGAAGGAAGGGAAGCACGGAAGGAAGGAAGGAAGGAAGGAAGGAAGGAAGGAAGAAAAGGGAGGGAGGGTGGGAATGGATGGAAGGAGGGAGGAAGGAAGGAAAGGGAGGGAATGGATAGAAGAAGGAAGGGGAAGGAGGGAAGGAAGGAGGGAAAGGAGGGGAGGTGAAAAGCAGGGAAGGGAGGAATGAAGGAAGGAAGGAAGGAAGGCAGGGGGATGGAGAAAGGAAGAAGGGAAAGAAAAAAGGAAGGAAGGGAATAGATTGAGGAAGGAAGGAAGGAAAGGAAGAGAGGGAATGGATGGAGGAAGGAAAGAAGGAAGGGGGGGAGGAGCACAGCACAGTGGGCCCCCCCAACCCTCGGAGCCCATGTGCACCCATGGATGGTACGCCACTGCCTGCAGATCTTATTGCAGAATCACATGTACGTACAATGAGAAAATGAAAATCGAATGCAAAATATCACTTTTGGAGCGGTCGTCCGATAATCTGATCATTAGTACAGACCTGATCATGACAGTTCAGGCGAAATTATCCAAAGGGACAAGCATAAAAATGTTTTTCACATTACATATCAGAATTAACGATTTTCGTTTAATCAGCACAGTATTTATCTGTAGACTATGCATGATTGGAAACAAAAGAATACATTACAATACAATACAATTCACTTCCTAAGTTGTATTCTGTCATGTACGAATTTTTGTAACTTTGGTAACCTCTTCATTTTCGATACAAGAGTGGCATGCAAAAAAAAAACAGACAATCAGTCATCCGATATTGTCATTGTGTGTACGAGGCTTAAAGCCAAACTGTTCATATGGTTCTTCACTTATCAGGCAAGATTGTTCAATAAGTTGTATTAACCATAAATAGGGCTTATCAGCCCCTCTTTGAAAGAGTGGAATTAAAAAGTAATTAGAGGCAGTCAGAATGAGAATTTGCTCACCTCTGATGTTATGTGAACTTAAAGCGGTAGTAAAGTTAAAAAAAAAAAAAATGATCCCCCCAGCGGCTCCCTGTCACCACTGAGATGGATTTCATCTTCATCCAGTCTTCTTCTGGGTTTGCAGGCTCTGGCCGTTTGATTGGTTGAGCTGTGATATAATGTCACTCCCACAAATGAGCATGGGAGCCCCAGGCACGGCACAGAGTTCTGAAGGAACAGCACAGGTATACTGCACTTCAGAGTATATACACTGATGACTTCACTGGTTGCTGCTCGCTGTTACAAGTAAGTTTTATTATAAGCTTACCTGTAGGTAAAAATGACACAAAGGAGTTTGCTAGCACTTTAACAGCCTGTGTCAATGGGCTTTACACCGAGTTCCAAATTATTATGCAAATTATATTTTTCTCATTTACCTAAATAATTGATGTAAATAACAGTCAGCATAATTCTCATGTTATCAACTATTAAGAGTACAATTCAAATTTTATTGAACAAACCTCCTAATGATAACAGTATTTTTTTCAAACATAAAAAACTTACAATGCACTGTTCCAAATTATTACGCACAGTAAGTTTCAAAACACTTTATAGGTTATAAAGAACTGAAAATTGTCATTTGTTGTGTTTGCAGCATATTTACTGAAATCAAAAGCTATTTCAATCAAACTTTTAACAACATTTTAACTTTTTAAACATTTTAACAGGTCACGTTACATTGTAACATAGGACCCCTTATTTGATAGCAGCTTCACAAGTCTTGCATCCATTGAACTTGTGAGTTTTTGGACAGTTTCTGCTTGAATTTGTTTGCAAGATGTCAGAATAGCCTCCCAGAGCTGCTGTTTGGATGTAAACTGCCTCCCACCCTCATAGATCTTTTGCTTGAGGATGCTCCAAAGGTTCTCAATAGGATTGAGGTCAGGGGAGGATGGAGGCCACCCCATGACTTTCTCTCTTTTATCCCCATAACAGCCATTGAAGCAGAGGTATTCTTTGTAGCATGAGATGGTGCATTGTCATGCATGAAGATGATTTTATTACAGAAAGCATAGTTCTTCCTTCTTTACCAGGGAAGAAAGTGGTCAGTCATAAACTCCACATACTTTGCAGAGGTCATCTTTACACCTTCGGGGCCCCTAAAGGGGCTGACCAGCTCTGTTCCCATGATTCCGGCCCAAAACATGACTCCACCACTGCCTTGCTGACGTTGCAGCCTTGTTGGAACAGGGTGGCCGTCCATCAACCATCCACTACTCCATCCATCTGGACCATCCAGGGTTGCATGGCACTCATCAGTGAACAGGACTGTTTGAAAATTAGTCTTCATGTATTTTTCTGCCCAATGGAGCCATTTCTGCTTGTGAGCATTGGTTATTGGTGGCCGAATAGAAGGTTTATGCACAGTTGCAAGACTCTGGAGGACTCTACACCTTGATGTCCGTGGGACTCCAGAGGCACCAGCAGCTTCAAATATCTGTTTGCTGCTATGCAATGGTATTTTAGCAGCTGCTCTCTTGATCCAATGCATGGATCTGGCAGAAATCTTCCTCAATGTGCCTTTATCTGCACCAACCCGTCTGTGCTCTGAATCAGCCACAAATCTTTTAATAGTGCGATGATCACGCTTACGTTTTCGTGAAATATCAAATGCTTTCGTACCTCGTCCAAGGCATTGAACTATTTCACTCTTTTCGGCAGCAGAGAGATCCTTTTTCTTCCTCATATTGCTTGAAAATGGTGCTCTGCTTAATAATGTGGGACAGCGTCCTTTAGTAGTTTTTCCTTAAATTGGGCTCACCGGCCAATCTAATTATCACAGGTGTCCGAGATTGTTTTCAGTGATCAAAAGAGCCCTGAGACACAGTGCCATCCATGAGTTAAATTGAAAAACAAAATATTTAATCTTTGTGACACTTAAATAGAATTTGCATAATAATTTGGAACACGGTGTAGTTCGCATTAAGATATAGTAAAAAAGTGAGCGCTCTCTAGTAAGCAGCTAAAACACTCAAGGCAACCAATATACAACCTTGTCAAAGCTTAAAATAGATAAGTGCAGCGCTAAATAACTTGAAATTATAATGATCATTTGTCTAATAAAAAAACAATGAGCGATAATAATCAAATTATTAATAGAATAAATAGATGAATAAATGACCAAGATTTTATATAATAAAGGTGACAGTCTGTGCAGATATAAAGGTGCAGAATCTCAGTAAAATTCAGTCGTGGTGCTCCGAATAGTGTGGTAAAATTACGCACTCACCAGATGCGTAATGTAAATACACATTATATGAACCAGTAGAGGTCTCCTTTAAGGATATGGATCTGGTCTGGGACAGAGATAATCCTCCCTCTAGGTGAGTGGTGATGTCTGGAGCACACAGGGAAGCACAAGGATCCAGCTGACCAGAGGTCCCTTTAAGGGATGGATGGGTGCAGATGCCTGCATACAGGAACTCCTTTCTCTGGAATCTTCAGATGGCTGGATCAGGCAGACTCTATGGATAAATAGTTCTGTTTTCTAGGCGGCATAGAATCTTCCCTTTGGCCTTTGGAGTTGCGGATGGCATGATTTATATAGTATTGCTTCCGTTTAGCAGTACAGCCTTTCTTAGAAGGAGAATTTGGCAGTGGTGAGAGGCACTCCTCTATTAACCGAAGACTCTCGATTTCCAGGGCTCCCTCTAACTCTAGAAAGAAACTTTAGTTTGCATGACAACTGCTTCTCTCACCCATACCAGCTAAAAAGAATTCAAAGGCAGTTCAAAGCAGGTTGTTGCAGCTTAGAAGGGGGTTAAATTCTGGTCAACAAAAGGGAACTTATTTCCAATGTTATTATTGGGAAAGGCCAGCAGTTTTTTCTAGAAAAGGTGGCGACTTTAAAGGAGAAGTACAGCCAAAGCTCTTTTGGTAGTACTTCTCATGTGGATCACAGGAGTGCAGTTCTTTCTACACTCCTGTGACCCATTCTCAGCTGACAGCAGACTGTAGTCCACTGTCAGCTGACATCACTCAGCCAGTCCAGGCTGGGGAAACATGCCGACTTCACAGTCGGTATCCACCCCAGAGTCTGGAGTGGCACCCAGCTTAGCCTCTCAGCAAAGCGATGAGAGCCTGAGCCAGCCGCTTCCTTCCCCTCCACAGCCCCGTGCTCCAGTGAGCTCTGGGGGGCTGAGCAGACAGTGGTGACTGACAGTCCCGCTCTCTTATCAGAGCGGAAGGGGAGCTCATCGATTAGCGGTCATGTGATCGCAGAGTTCTCACCCTCAGAGCCGCCGGGGGACAGATGACACATCGAACCGATCTAAAACTGATCTCAAATTCCAGTGGAATGCAACTGAAAGTACGCTGCAGAGTTTCCTGAGTGGTGTCAAGCAGACACATTTTTATTAGAATACTGCCAACACAAAAAGATTAGGTCTCTCTTCATCAACACAAGCAGAATAACCTTAATATTCTGGGTAACTAGCTGAAAATTTGTAATACATACATTTACATAGTAATTAAAGTGACACTAAACTCTGGTTTAAGAAAATAATCTACTTAAGTATTTATTAGTGTGTATTCTTAAATTTAAAAACATCTTCTATTACTTGCAGCCTATTTCAGATTTATTTATTTATATATTTCCTTCTCCATGGTGCCAAAGCTCATTGCATGTAGGAACATGGCAAACTTTTGCTCACTCTGGAGTTAGCGATGCGATGGGAGATGAGAACTATGGGATTTGTAGTGCTCATTGAGCAGTGACATGACTGCAACTTAAATGCACTGCTCGTTTCAAACAAACAGAGGTGATTGCTAAAAGAAGAAGATCAGGATTTTACAAGCAGGCAGAAAAACACATTAGGAAATTATTTAATGAAAAATAGATAACAAGGCTATTGAGTAGTGGATGTATATGAATTGTTACTGGAGAGTAAGGATATCATTTACTGTCACTTTAAAGAGCAACCTCACCCTCTCAAAGAGAATAGCCTTTTCTCAACTTACCTTCATTGATCTTTTTATGCATCAATAATTTGCTTACAAGCTCAACAGATCCAATGTTTTCCTGTTCTGTTGCACTGATAACCCCAGTCATGCACCCTGTTCTGCTCCACCAACTTCGTTTATGTGTTGGGGAACCAGCTGCCAGCTGGTTCCTCAAAACAATAAAAAAAGGAAAAAAGGGGTGGGAATTGTAAAAATGGGGGGGGGAGTTAGGAAAGGGGAGGGGAGGGGAGGGAAAGGGAGAGAAAAGGGAAGAAGAGAGCGGAGGGGGGAGCAGGGAAGGGAGGGAAGGGGATCTTGGGTTTACATATGCTTTCAAATTTGAAAAGTCAATATGATAAAAGGATGAAACTCTAGATAATGTTTTCATAACTATGGCTTTTGGGCAAGTTTTCCCACTAAGTAGTGTTTTAAGAAATATAAACTGGAATATTTCATTTGTGTTTCCAGAGCAGTTTCTGTTAAAGTGATATTAAAGACATGCTTTAAAAAAAAATAACAAACATGTTATACTCACCTGTTTGTGTAATGGTTTTGCACAGAGCAGCCCACAACCACCTCATCTCAGGTCCCCCGCTACCACTCTTGGCAATTCCTTCCTGTCAAGTGTCGCCAGAGCAAGCAGCATGCTTGTGAGGCACCTAAGCAGGCTTGCTCCTGAGCTGCTACCCTTCTCATTGACTCACTGACTGTGATTAACAGCAGCGGGAGCCAATGGCTCCCTGTGCTGTCTCAGCCAATGGCTCCCGCTGCTTTCTCAGCCAATGGCTCCCTCTGTTTTCTCAGCCAATGCGGAGGGAGAGCCTCCAGAGAACCGGGGCTCTCATTCTTGTCTCGATGTTATGTGGGCTAAGGTAAATATTAGGTGGTTTGGGGGGGACATAGAAATGCAAGAAAGTAAAAAACCTGGAGCCTTTACAACCACCCTTTGAGGACCATAAGATTACTGAAAGCCAAAAGAATCATTGTTTTGTTTTTAAAGTTCGTATACTTCAGTTGCTGTAACTAAGCCATTTCATGAAATAATTGGCAAAAAGCTAGATCCATTTGTTGATAAGAACTAATATTTTAACTTAAACCAAAAAAAAAAAAAGTATTTTAAGTTCTTAATCAGATGATACAGGCAATTAAAAAC
Organism: Staurois parvus; assembly: GCF_062004578.1. Lineage (NCBI taxonomy): Eukaryota > Metazoa > Chordata > Amphibia > Anura > Ranidae > Staurois > Staurois parvus. The sequence continues at coordinate 7,045,053 of NW_028318515.1, forward strand.
ATGGGACAAATACGTCCCTTGGTCCTCAAAGGGTTAATGCAATTCTAACTGTTTATAAGAATTATTGATGATCAGTGAATGTTAATGTGCAATCCTAAAACCATTGGTGTCAAATAAATTGAGTAAATTTGGATCTTCCATTTCAAACAAAAGAGTATAATATCTTAGTGAGTGGAGTGTTGTAAAACTGTTGCACCAGTCAATAAAATTGAAATTTTTGACATATTAGCAGGGTTATCGGAATTTTCTGAACAAGTAGATTATCAATAAACCACTTAAAGTACACAGTATTTTATAGACACCACAGTGAGAGAAAATACAGTATTTCAAAGTGGTGAAAATGTTACACAGTTGTCTCTGGGAAAAAAAGGCATTAAAGGATTTTCCCTCTAGTACTTTTGTTATGACAACTCCATTTTTTTATTTTCTCTCAGGTTTCTTATCTTTCACCCCTTCAATCAAATCCAAAACAAACAATCTAGCTTTAACAAGGACAAGGTTTGATATAAGTACAGGCTTCCTTGAAAAAAACCTATGGAATAAACTTGGAATCCACATAGAAGATGGTGCATCCGTAGAATATAGGCTGCATGAGGAGAAAACAGAATACAATAATGAAATACTTTTTGTAAAACCTTTTATTAACCATTAAAACCACCACTTTTCTAATACAGGTATAGGGAGACTAGAGTCACATATAGATTTCTGCTTAATTTTATCCCTTTGAGATCACCCACAGACATACAGACAGAATCCATCTGCTCTCAAAACACCTAATGGTTGACAATCCTTAAATGAAACTATAATCATTTTTGGTCAGCTGAATTTACACTTTTTTATATTTAGTTTTGTAAAATTGTATTTTTTCCTTCTTGTTTAAAAATCTTTATTAACATATTAGCAAAGTCGGTGAAAGCAAAGGACAATGTCCTATTAGAAATAACATTCTATGGCTGTAATACAATGTATTTTGTTAAAAACAAATCAAATATACTGTATTTTGTTTTATTTATTTTGCAGCCATGTGACTGCAATGCCTTCCTCCTTTTATTTTTTCTGAGTGTGGGAGGTTTGTCTGCAACACAGGGACAGGCAACTAAATGACCTTAGAACAGTGGCGAAAGTCTGCTGTCAATCAGGTAGGAAGAGAATGTCCAGGGGCATAACTGCAGCAAGGATGATGGACAGCAGAATGGCATGTAGGACAGTGGGGAAAGCCACTGTCAATCAAGCAGAGATTGTGTCTGCAACAGGGATGACGGGCAGAAGAAAGAAAAAAGTAGCTGCCAACCCTGTAAAGCAGGGCTGCCCAGGGCTCATGGCAGCAAAGCTAACTAGAGGACTATAGGCATACCATGTGTCTACATGGCATCCTGTAGCTCTGATCACCATGCTTGGTGTGATCTCTTTGCAATAGGAAAAGAGGAGGACTGGCAGGACCACCAAGTATTTACTACTAAATGAGTGCTTAGTGGAAAATGACGCACATTATACACACTAATTTATTGCTAAAGAAACACTTACCGTATATACTCGAGTATAAGCCGAGTTTTTCAGCACATTTTTTGTGCTGAAAAACGGCCCCCTCGTCTTATACTCGAGTCAACATCTGCAGATAGTTGGGCGCGCCCCCCAGGGGGGCGCGAGGCTCCGTCAAGGGGGGCGCGTACAGGGGTGGGCAGAGGGCTGCTGTCTCTTACCTGGCTCCCGATGATCCATCCAGGAAGCGCTGCTCCTTCCGTCACTCCGGCCACTCCCTCACTCCTGCCGCTCGGCTCCGCCTCCTCACCGGTGACTGGCCGCCAGAACTGTAGCTCAGGAAAGGTACACAGGCGGCCAATCACGGGCGAGGAGGCGGAGCCGAGCGGACCCGCGAAAATCGAGTGAGGGAAAAGCCGGTAAGTGTGCAGTGCAGAGGTGCTGCTGCAACCACATATGCTGGCTGCAGAAGCACCATACTGCAACAGGGGTCAGCAAGTGTCATTGGTGTCAGTGGGAGGAATAGTGCTGCATCATTGGTGTCACTGATACTAATGATGGGGCATTATTCCTCCCACTGACACCAACGATGGGGCACTATTCCTCCCACTGACACCAATGATGGGGCACTATTACTCCCACTGATACTAATGATGGGGCATTATTCCTCCCACTGACACCAACGATGGGGCTCTATTCCTCCCAGTGATACCAATGATGGGGCACTATTCCTCCCACTGACACCAATGATGGGGCACTATTCCTCCCACTGACACCAATGATGGGGCACTATTCCTCCCACTGACACCAATGATGGGGCACTATTCCTCCCACTGATACTAATGATGGGGCACTATTCCTCCCACTGACACCAATGATGGGGCACTATTCCTCCCACTGACACCAATGATGGGGCACAATTCCTCCCACTGACACCAATGATGGGTCACTATTCCTCCCACTGACACCAATGATGGGGCACTATTCCTCCCACTGATACTAATGATGGGGCATTATTCCTCCCACTGACACCAACGATGGGGCACTATTCCTCCCAGTGATACCAATGATGGGGCACTATTCCTAGCACTGACACCAATTTTTTACATTGACTAGTAGGTGCCTCATTTCCCACCCTCGGCTTATACTCGAGTCAATAGTTTTTCCCAGTTTTTTGTGGTAAAATTAGGTACCTCGGCTTATATTCGGGTCGGCTTATACTCGAGTATATACGGTAATTCAAATACTCATTTTATGGTTAGCTTACACTTTAAAAAACAAATAGTTAATACAGGGTGCTGCCATGACACTATGTTTGCAGAGCATTCTGGAATCAACAGCAGAGTATCCATTTGAGACACTTGATTGGCACTCTACACAGTGTTGTGTGAAACAGAGGGAAGGAGGACATGTGCCTTTCTACTTCCTGACTCTCTCAATCTATGATACCCAAAGAACTAAAGACAATCTTCAGTTGACTCTAGAGCACCTTTTGATAGCTGCATTTGGTAAACATAAAAAAATGATATGCATTACTAAGTCATATTTACCTGGCGAAAGAAAGAAAAAAAATGTTTTTTCATAAGTATACTTTATTCTTTAAGATGATAAATAATTACGTACTACAACCCTAAACATTCCCTTTCAGTACAGCGTGCAGCCAAACTTTTGTTTATTTCAGTGAATGGGGTAGGTATAGGGTTATACAGGTAGGTGCTGCCAATTCATACTTATCAAAGGGGAAAGATACTCCAGTCAGTTCCTCTGAGCTGTTGGTCTGTTCCTATAGCCACAATCATAGGTTTAGATGAAAGGAGAAGCAATACTAATGTACCCATTTATTATTATTTATATGCCTCATTAGAAAAAAAACTGCTGTATGTATTATACCGCCATTTGGCTTCCAGTTTGAATATTTGGCAGTCATTATAGTGTGTAACAGGTCTGCATCCTTGGTACCACCTGCTGTGAGGAAAGGTCATCTGTCCCAGAGTGCATTATACAGATAAAGTTATGGATATGTATTCTTTTGGGTGAACAACCACATGAGATGGCTTTATTTTGATTTCTTGAGAATCTGCACACATAAAAAAATGAAAATACTATAACCTGCAGGTGGCCAGCACTCCGTAAAGAGTAGTTTATGAGTAGCTTTGTTTTGCCGAAGGGCCTTGTTTAGAATATAATTTACTGCAGTCTTCCGTGAAAGCAATGGGTTAATACCTGTCTCTCATACACATTCATAAGATCATCTAATGAAGAAAATGGTGCGTAAACAAATTTTCCTCTCCTAAAAGCAGGAACATCTGCTGGAGCCATGAACAGATGAGTTCAGCACTGGGGCACCGAGCAGCTGGGAGATTCCATGTCACCGGTCATTGACGCTGCACTGAATGGGTATACATCAGCCAGACAAAAATAGGGCACTTACAATGCTCTGCATACAATGAAAAGAGATTGTGCACTTCTCTGTGTCTGGAGAGGCTGAGAGCAAATCTTCTGTGTGTCAGAATGAGAAGCATGGCAATGCCAGCCCTCCACAATCATCCAGTCACAGCATTTATACAGAAGTCATATAACTGTAATGTAAAAATGTAAATAGCAGAAAATGCAGCTAGTAGCACATGTCCCGAGTTACAGCTGTTTACTGGACTACGCAAATAAGCAAAAGTCACCGTTATAAGTGGCTGGTTATTGTTAGACGGGTAGAGCAAACATGGCCATGTGTTACCGGTAAATCTACCTCCACTGAAAGGTTAATAACATTTTTAGAGTCAACTACAGAATGTTTTGGCACTAATAGTGATGTTTTTTGTATTACAATCAGGCTTGTTGAAGGTATGCATCCCTTACATACTTATATTATCATGCAATAGTTTCAGCCATGCCAAGCACCCTGGCAAATACCAGTATTGCCAAATATCAGTCGGTGCACTCTTGTCTACCTTTTTCTGTGCACTGCTTCATAGCAAATGTAGTATATTCTTTTTCAGACTGTAACAGCTCCAGTGTTTGTGTGGCAACATCTTGTCTAAGCTAAAATGCATGTCAACCCAAAAAAATAAGCAGTTGAACCTTCATTATCCTCCCCCGCTTAAGCAGCAAAGGCAGCCAGACACTGGTGACCCATTTAAGCAAGTGCAGCTGTGCCTTGCATCCACGTGTAATAAACAAAGTCACAGCATGGTGGTGCAGCATTTACAGGATTAAAACAGGCAGTCAGGAGGCAATAAATTGAGTTTAAGATGGACCCCACAAAAAAAGTTTTTTAAAAATGGCGAGGAGTCCACCCATGGCATAATTGACTAAATAAGGTTAACTGGGAGATTGGATCATGTCAGCTGGTCTGCAGGTTTTTCTTTTCTACGAGTCAGTGGGCGTTGTTCATCCTGATTGATGAGTATTTGCATTGTTGTGATGTGATCTTGGAACATTTTGAGTGGGAGGAAGGGTTTTTTTTTTATTTCATGTCAAAAAGTGAATGTCTTTATTATTTACATTATTTTGGTGAATACATAGGGGTACTTATTATTGGCATGGGGGTGAACAGTATCTGAGGGCCCCCTTATTTTTAAAGGGGTCTTCCAGATGCCCACTGACCATCACAACCACTTGATCTGTGGGTAAGAGGCCCTTGTCCTCATCAACATGTACAATAGGCTTTGCCAGGGACACTAAAGGGCAGGTAATTGCAACAGTTCAGCACCAGGCAATGAAAGAACTCTTTCCTGGTCAACTGGACTGAATGAATAGCAGACAAAGTGTAGGAGCTGCTTAGCAGGTCTGAGACAAGGGGTGGGCTGGAGGGATGACTGTCTTGGGTGCAATGATTTACTGTAGGGATGGGGGTGTTTTTTTCAGCTACACGGCTGGGTAGTCTGGCATCTTTGCCCTGGGTGATGGATGAGCATGTCCCAGCACTGTTGCTTATCAACCAATAGGACATTTAGTAGCTCCTACTGAGGTGACACCCAGTAGAGGATCAGTTCTGTGAGGTACTGGTAAGCAGTACTGTACCAGCATAAATTGAGGCCTGGATGATTGACTTATTTGTAAAAGTTCCATTCTGCAAGATTCTGGAGCAGGGAAAGTCTGTTACCTGCATATAACAGCTGCAACCAATTACAATGTCAGGGATCACAATAGGAAGTTGTGATTGTGACCACTGAAGGAGGCACTGTCCACTGCACACATTATGACCTCATGAGTGGGATTATCCTTCATGGCATACCTAGTCTGCTTTTTGTTCACATCTATTCAATAACTAAATCTATTTAACCATGACATATCTTTGTTTAGTCCCAACATCGATATGAGAAAGCGGTTTATTTTTATTAAAATGGTAGCTTTGCATTCCGCTCATATTATATATGTTGATGTTACTGAGCACCTGCCAATACTGAACATATAGATGAATTGCAGAATAGATAGCTCACTGGTTAAAGACACTGACTGAAAGATTTATTTTAACTCCTGATCTGAATCCTTGTGTCAGCTACTTGTGTCCTTGGGCAAATCAATTTATTTGTCCTCATCTCAGACATCAAAATTTGCATTGTAAACTTAAGCAGTAAGACAGGCCTCACAAATTTCTGGTATGGAACTGCTTTCAAATCTGTACAGTTGTGTCCAAAATTATTCAACCCCCACTGAAATTGAGTGTTTTGGCCAGTTTGACATTGCTTTTGATCATTCAGTCATCTTGCTTACATTTACATTAAAGAGGCACTTGTAGGTCAGACAAATATAACATAACAGTTATAATGAAATAACCACAAATGTCTTTTCTGTGCTCACAGCATTATCAGTTTTATTCAACCCCCAAGTGACATTCAATCTTAGTACTTAGTACAGCATCCTTTTACAGTTATAACAGCTTTTAAACGTGAAGCATAGCTTGACACAAGTGTCTTGCAGCGATCTACGGGTATCTTCGCCCATTCTTCATGGGCAAAGGCCTCCAGTTCAGTCACATTCTTAGGCTTGCGCACTGCAACTGCTTTCTTTAAGTCCCACCAGAGGTTCTCAATCGGATTTAAGTCTGGTGACTGCGATGGCCACTCCAAAATGTTCCAGCCTTTCCTCTGCAACCATGCTCTAGTGGACTTGGAGGTATGCTTGGGATCATTGTCCTGTTGAAAGGTCCAACGTCTCCCAAGCCTCAGGTGTGTGACGGACTGCATCACGTTTCCATCCAATATCTCCTGGTACTGAAGAGAATTCATGGTACCTTGCACACGCTGAAGCTTCCCTGTACCTGCAGAAGCAAAACAGCCCCAAAGCATGATTGACCCTCCACCATGCTTCACAGTAGGCAAGGTGTTCTTTTCATCATAGGCCTTGTTCTTCCTCCTCCAAACATAGCGTTGATCCATGGGCCCAAACAGTTCTAATTTTGTTTCATCAGTCCACAGAACACTATCCCACAACTTTTGTGGTTTGTCCACATGGCTTTTGGCATACTGCAGTCGACTCTTCTTATTCTTTGGAGACAGCAAGGGGGTACGCCTGGGAGTTCTGGCACGGAGGCCTTCATTACGCAGTGTGCGTCTTATTGTCTGGGCTGAAACTTCTGTACCCACATCTGACAAATCTTTTCTCAGTTCCTCAGCAGTCACACGGGGACTTCTCTCCACTCTACGCTTCAGGTAGCGCACAGCAGTCGAAGTCAGCATCTTCTTTCTGCCACGACCAGGTAGCGTTTCAACAGTGCCCTTTGCCTTGAATTTGCGAATGATGCTTCCTAAGGTGTCTCTTGGTATGTTTAACATCTTTGCAATCTTCTTATAGCCATTGCCCTTCCTGTGAAGAGAAATCACCTCTTCTCTTGTCTTCCTGGACCATTCTCTTGCCTTCACCATGTTTGTAACCACACCAGTAAATGTCTAGAAGGAGCTGAGTATCACAGTCATTTTAAAGCTGCCTAATTGGTGCTTATTATGCTTGATTGCTGCTCGGTGACATCCACAGGTGTTTTCAATACCTGATGGAAAGCACCTGTATGAACCTCTGTTCTTCAGAGTGGTAGTCTTTAAGGGGTTGAATAATTGTGGCAATGAAGAAACCACATAAGAACCATTTACTACTGTATTACATAAACAATTGATGTCATTTTAGTTGCATTTGGGTAGTTACAACGTCCTTGTAGGATTTGATTCTGAATACAATTCCAAATGTACACTATAGTCCCTAAACCCCTTTACAGCATTGGGGGTTGAATAATTTTGGACACAACTGTATATGATACAAAAAACTCAATTGGTGAAGTCTTTGTGTGGGTTGTTTTAGTGCTATCTAAGTTAGTTGGATCAATCTAGAATGAGGAAATTCTCACTATACATATATCAGTCGTAATGTCTTATCTATGTTTATAGCACATTACATGCAAGAACCTAACTACAAGCATAACAAACAATACAACTGTTAGGGGCCCCAGAAGCACAGAGGACAAAACTTTGGCAGGTCACATAGTGATTTATTGATTAAGAAATAGCATTTGAAAAATGTATTTATATAAAATTACTTTTATGTAGTTAGGGAGCCTCTATAGGCATGTCATGAATACAATTATTATTCTGTATCATTTGAATAATTAGGCTTCATGCACATGGGTGTATTAAAATACTTTTATCTGCACTGGATCTTTTGGATCTTCCTGTCAGGAGCTGGCCAAAAAAATCAAGAATAGAAAATTACTATTTTGGTTTATAATTCCATGTGTTTACGCATGTTTACAGGTGTATGGCTGTTAAGGATCCGGGTATGACCAGAAATGTGTGGGAACACAGGCGTAGTCAGGGCTGGAGAGGTGGAATGGTCAGGCAGGCAGTTAGGTACTGTCAGGCACCGCATGGCGGGATCTCTAGTACCCACAGAACGGGATTCCCCAGGGCGCGGAGTCTAAGCCCCGGTCTTCCTTTTCATCAGAGCCCCTGATGGTGGGGATGGACTTGGAGCAGGACTGAGACCAGGTCGCGGCCCCTGAGTGCACCCAACTGTGGTAGAGGGGTCCGCCGAGGGTATGTACCAGGGGAAAGCCTAACATGAAGAGGCTGGCAGACCTGGTAACAAGGACAGATCCATGCGGGATGGATGGATCGTCTGGGTAGCGTAAGGCGTAGTCAGGCAGGCCAGGTCAGCAACGTGCGAGCAACGAGGTACCGGAGGAGCGGGCAGAGAATAGTCAGGGTCACAAGCTGGGTTCAGTAACTCACGGGCAGCGCGGTACAGAGGATCTGGCAGAAGGATGGTCAGGAAAGCCAGGGATCAAGCAGGAGAAGTCAGCAGAGGTCAGGATCAGGCAGGGTCGGCAACAAATCAGATAGTTAGCAGAACAGGAACACAGGATACACAGTACAGGGGGCTCATGGGAAACATACACCAAGGCACTGATCACAGGCCTGGTTCTGCTTAAATACACCTCCTGCAATCAGCTTCAGGTAATGGCCTGATTGCAGGAGTGAGATTCTGTCTGCTGAGAGCACCCGCTGTCCAGCCTTGGTACTGCAGCCCACAAGGCAGGTGAGTCCCACCACCATTGGCAAGTCCATTCCTGACAATGGCATTAAAAGGCGTATGAGCGTAAACTCATTCTACTGGCCAAAATATTAATTTATTCTAGCCACTGGAATAAATTTACATACTCATGCATGTGTATCTAAATGCAGCAATGTGCAAGGTAGACATGTGCGATTCGATTATTTGCAAATCAAAATTCGGACGAAATGTCCATGATTCTGAGATTCTGATGTATCCCAATCTCTGAATCACAATTGTAACAAATTTCACCTAATCTGAAATAAATTATAATGAAAACAACAAATTCTTTTGTATTCATTTGTTTAATTTGAATGACATGATGCAACAGTTTGGGCCTTTTGCTAATGTTTGAAGCATTTGCGAATCAAAATTCGGACAAAATGTCCATGATTCCGAGATTCTGATGTATCCCTATCTCTGAATCACAATTGTAACAAATTTCACCTAATCCGAAATAAATTATAATGAAGAAAACAAATTCTTTTGTATTCATTTGTTTCATTTGAATGACATGATGCGACAGTTTGGGCCTTTTGCTAATGTTTGAAGCATCCAAAATAACGTCCTAACGATCTAATGAATGATCTGAATTGATTTTGATCCTTTCGTTTTCATTCTAGTAAGATTCTTTTTTGTTTTGGGGTTGAACTTAAGAGACCATTTGTTTAATTTGTATGTGCACAGCCCAACATACAAAGATAGTTGGGAATGGGTAAATTAATTCAGCTTAATAACATAATGAATTAATACATATTTAATAAAACAAATGTAGCCAATCTTCCGAAACAGCAAAAGAATAAAAGAACTTACGAAAATACAAACCAATTTGGAACAACAAATATATACTCTCCTGGAATACTGAATCATTCTGAAAACAAATCATTCTAACATAACGATTATGACAAAACAAAATGATTTAATTAATGATGAAGTCGAAACAAAATGAAAAAAAAAACATTTCCATTGTGCATTTCTCTAGTGCAATGACAAATTGGCTGAAATACAGCTGGGTTCAAAGGCATAAAAAAATTAAAAAGGTCTTGAAAAACAGCATTTTTTTGCTTGTGTGTATGAGATTACAAAACATGAGACCCCCTTAGAATTTTGTGGTCTGTGTGTAATATGCCTATGCATATTATTATAGTAAACGATCATCCTTTTTGGAGGAAATAACATACATTTATAAAATATCCTTGCATATATCTTTTCCTGACTGGAAATTTTCAATCTAGTAGACATGCTCTATTGACAGTCCTTTCATTTGTCTCACACATAATACCAATCTAAAATTGTTATAACATCCTTGGTCTTTAGTAAGCATTGCACAGCAATGAATCTTGAAACCTTTGAGCAGGATAGAATTGGTCCATTTGTTTTTCTCATGTGTCTCTAATGCTGTCCATTTTCTCTTGTCAAACAAGGTCAGACTTTGCAGTTAAGAGACCTTGTCTTTTTCATCAGCGGTTGTCCAGGAACAGAGTAGCATTATTTTGTTTTATTGATGAGTGTTTCTAAGTTTATCTTTGGCCTTTTTATTTTTGCATTGAGGTTGCATTAGCACTTTTGTTTCAGCAAATCAGACAGAATCAAGGTTGTTATTGCCATAAGCAGTTATTATTCCTCCTCTACCTGCAGGAGACAACACGGCCCCCCATGTGTTCCATTAATCTCTCCCTGACAACTAAACAGTGGCAGCATGAAATCCAAATTCTTTCATTCAATCACTTGTATGATCATTGTGCTAACATATTAAAGCCATTGTTGCATTTTATAAGGTTAGCTTCTATGTGATAAACATGCTCAGTAGTTGGGTTATTACCCCCTGGGAGATGGTGGCCTAATGTGGGATTTCCATAGTCCATGCCAGTACATTGTGTACTGATTATTCTACATACTGCCTGCTATCAAATTAGTTATTTTCTGGATAGTGTTAGATGTGTATAGGAAGAGCATGAATATTGCAAGCCTTATGGTTAATGCACATTCTGGATGTCTTTTAGACACATTTCAATAATGTATTTGTCAAAGGCTGTTATGTCCAGGGAAAAGAAGTGACTGACACCATGTCACTTATCAACAACCATACCAAATACATTGTTGAAGTTGACAACAAAAATGGTTGGCAACAGTGGCTTAACCACTTCAAGTCCGGACACTTTCACCCCCTTCCTGTCCAGGCCAATTTTCAGCTTTCAGCGCTATCACACTTTGAATGACAATTGCGCGGTCATGCAAGACTGTACCCATATGAATTTTTTAGCATTTTTTTGAGACAGATAAAGATTTATTTTGGTGGTATTTATTCACCACTGGGATTTTTTTTTTTTTGCTATATAAATGAAAAAGTCCAAAAGTGTTGAAAAAAAGTGTTTTTCTTATACAATTTTGCAAATAAATAATATTTCATCATAAATCTTGGCTAAAATTTATTCAGTTATTTTTTTAATAAAAAAAAAAATAACCCAAATTAGTGTATAACCAAAAATTATAATTTTTTATTTTTTTTTACATTTTTATTAAATTTGCTTTGATTATTGTTTATGGGGTTTTTTTTACGTACTGTCACCCTAGTAGTACAGTGTCACCATGGTGACACTGTACTACTTGTGGGGGGTGATGAAGATTTTTTTCTTTTTTACACTGATTGCTTTTACACCCATAAAGGCTGCAAAAGCAATAATTTCTCATTCTCTCTGGCTGCATTCTTGCAGCCATTGAGAAATACTGTGTGAGCTGTGATTGGTCACAGCTTGTCACATGGTAAAAGGCTGTTGTGAATAGCCTTGTACCATGTGACCTCTGTGATCATTCACAGATTTCACACGTAGTAAGCAATGATATCAGGAAGTGACATCTTGCTTACTACTCTGCATGTGATCACATAATCTGGACTTCGCACAGAGGTCCCGTACGACGATCGGTGTTCCAGAGGACACAGTGGGCACCAGATTGCGGTGCTGCGCGCTCCCTGGAAGCGCGCACAGTCCAAAATGGCGGGTGCCGTTTATGCAACCCACCCCTGGACTGCCACTGTCCGGCCGTTTATATACAGCGGCCAGGCGGCAAGTGGTTAACATAGGAAATTTTATCACTTTGTTTATTTCTCTTTTGATTGGTGTGATAAAATACTGTGTAAACGTTTGTCACAATACATTGTTTTGTTTATAAGCAGCTGTGCAATGTATCTATCAGTGCGTGCATGAAGAAGAATGAAGTATCCTTGTAGAAGAGTTTACTCACATTTAACTATGAGCTACAGTAGGAATGAGCTTATACATATGGGATCATTGGGGAATTGGAAATCACTGTAGTAGTCACTACCACTACAGTGATTGCCCTTAGCCTGTTGGGCTGCCCTACTGCACAGTTACCACAGAGGGTTGCTTGCTCAATGAATGCAAGGTGTTCCCTCATCAGATAAGGTGGAGAGGTGGGTAGGTGACCAAAAATACAAGGCATTATGGGAATAAGGCAGGCCATAGATGATGCGATTTGTTTTCCTGCAACCTGTGCAATACAATTTTTCAATTCCCCCATGAACACAGTTAGTGTTCATGGGGGAAGCCCTCCTGCAGTGTTATTGTGTTCTCTCGTCAGACGGGGGGGGGGGAGAAAGACATGGGAAGCCATCCTTGAAGGGAGAACACAGTGATTACTGCTAGCAGCTATAGCCAATGGCAATAGCTTCATGTAAAAATCTGACATGTTGGTTGTACCCAAGTCGATTAATGGATCCACTTAGGTACAATCAGCCTGCCCATAGATTGTTCAAATCTTGGCTGGCCCCTGCTGAACCATCTGAGTTTTGAACCATCTATGGCCCGCACCAAGCACAGATCTCCCTGTGTTCACTGTGCAGTAGGACAGTTACTCAGCACTTAACTATAAAGACCGTGACAATCACTGTTGCAGCAGTGATTACTACAGTGATTTCCAGCTTCCACAAGGATCCCACAGGTATGAAACATTGCATTGGTTTAAGCTGGACCAATGTAACTATGCAAAAAATGTATACCTGGAATTCAACTTTAAGTTGTGTATTTTGTAGGCAGATGGCTGGATGTGGGATAGTTTTTAGTGGCACCATCCAAACCCCTAACATTCAATATGGTAATTAACACTTTCCCAGTTATCATTTATTAGGAAACTTTTGTGTGAAGTGGTTAAAAAGCATCTAAACAGACATGTTATCTGCATGGCATTCAGTAATTATGTGTTTTGTGAGTTTTCTTAGCTTTGTAATAGGAACAACAAAATATAAAAGTATTACTAAAGTACAAGTGGAGCAGTCATATAATAAAGCAAAAAGAGCTTTGAACATCAGAATCAGATAAAAACTATAGTAACTAAAATGTCAACCATGACTTTGATCACCCAGAACCAAATAAACTTTTACATACCAAATATTCCTTAGGGGTAAAGAAAAGCTTGGCATTCTGTGTGACACATCTCAGTAGGACTGATAATTAAGTCTCAAGGGCATTGAGGGGGTAAATGAGAAGAGAAACAATATAATAAGTGAAATAAACAAGCCTAAAGTGTATGTAAAGACAAAACTTTGTGGTAAGTGGTTAGACCAATTGTCAAGAATTTATTGCAACCTGGGTCCCAGTTGGGAAGATTCAGTCCTTTATTTGTCCTGATGACCATTGTCACTGAAACAGAAAGAGATGGGAAATCCAAAATTTTAGAGTTCTCACAAGAATAGGAAGTCAGGGTAAAACATCCAATTAAAACAAATGTTTTGATTACCTAACAGAGGATTTATGCCCTCCCTATGTTAAAGCTTAAAGTCTTCCCAAAACTAAAAACAATTATGGCTATGCATACACTTTAACTAGACTGCTGTGTTTCCTGCTTTCTGTACAAATAATACAGTTGCTGTGAAAATATTAAATTTTGCAACAGATGCAGTTCACATTACCACCCTGGATGGCATAGTCAAGGCAAAGTAAAAAAGAAAAAACTCTCCCATTAATCACTGTCTCAATCAGGATAGTGTATGGGACTTGCAGGGCACCAAGGTGCCATTTGACGTCCTAACATTTTGCATCCTTCTGCCTTTCTGAAGCAAAGTCATGGAGCACAGACATTTAGAACACATTATGGTTACGTCCTTAGGGCTTCTGGCCATTCATAGGATAATTTTGTGTACTATATTTCCAGGAATTAAAAGTAAACTCAAGCAACAGAGTAAATTTACCCTTACCCACTACTGGGTGTACTTTATCAGTGGGACAAAAATTAAAGAGAAATTTGAAACTGCAATTACATAGTTAGTCAGCATAAAAAAAAACATTTAGTTCAGTCAATAGGAAAAAAATGCACAAATAAAAAACCTCCACATTCAGAAACCCACACCCACAGTTGATGCAAAGGAAGGTAAAAAAGAACGTATAAAACATGGTCCTCTTTGCTCCATTGGGGGAAGGGGGAGATATCTTTCTGATCTCCACGGGGCAATTCGATTTTCCTGGCATTAACAATCCCTGGTGTTATTATCTATAAATGTTAATAACTGGTTATATTTTGCGCATTTAGCTCTTTTTTTAAACAATCTACTGAGCTGGCCAAAGCTAGTTTTTGAGGGAGCCTATTCCCCATTTTCAGAGCTTTTACTATGAAGAAGCCTTGCTGTATGTGGAGGTTAAACATCTTTTCCTCCAGACGTAAGGTCTTTGTAAAGACCTTAAAAGTTGAGTTCCCTTTTTGGGAAAAATTAATAAATGCACATGTTTTTGAAGGATAAAAATAGCATTTATTATTATATTCCCTCAGGAGTCTGCAAAGCATTGCACCTGTGATCAGTGGATCAAGGGTGCAATGTCACGCTCCTGCATACAAGCCCTGCAAGTTTCAGCCTGTACCTCCAATATGGGATGACAGTTTGCAAGCTGCAAGGCTTGTGCATGAACTACAAGACTGCTCATCAGTGCCATCACAGTTCATTGGGAACTACAAGTCAACAGCCATCAGATTGCTGTGAATGAATGATGTGGCTGTGTGGGTGGAGCCCTGCAAAGCCGAACCACTTTCAAAATGTGACAGCGGGAAGAAGATCCCCCACCCACTGTCACAGGAAGGGGGATCAAGAGTGCCAGAGGGGGCAGATCTGGAGCGTGTTACATGTTACACCTGAACTAGAGTTGTAATGTGTAACATGCCCTGAAAGGAGTGTGGGAAGGTGCAGTGTGGTGTGGTGGGCAGTAAACACACAAAGTTCAAGATAAGCTGAGGTGATATATTGGAGAAACGTTCAGCACAGTACAAACAGGCTTGGCAGGAAGGCAGGCTTGTCCAGAGATACTTACAATCTGTAACAGTGGTGAAATAGCTGTCTGAAAACTTGAATATGCCGGCAGCCTCTGCCACGAGAAGCGGAATGTGGGCTGGTCGGTACATACCCAAACAGGAGACTTCCAAAGAGGAGATAGCATAATGCCTGCATTTTCCCTACTCCTCTAGAACCTCTGTCTGCCACTATGTACTGTCCCTGATAGACAGGGAACCTGTCTCTATCCTAACCGCTTACACAATGCTCATCAAAGCCAGGGCCTTAAATAGTATCTGTCCTCACCCAAGATAGCTGCCAAAGTCACAAGGGGCATCAGCATCCAATCAGATAGCTGTCTCCCTGTGACTGAAGAAATTATTGAGGAACCAAATTCCGCACAACTTCCTTCTACTGCATTGCCTCTGCGATTGAGTGGAGACTGCAGACTGAACTTATCCTTAACCAAGTTCTCTAAATAGAACACTCATGTATTTATATTTAATGATCATATCACATCTTAATTGCCTCTTTCCAAGAGAGAATAAATTAAATTCAGCTAATCTTTTCTCGTAGCTGAGCTCCTCCATTTCTATTATCAGTTTGTTTGCTGTTCTCTGCATATTACCCAGTTCCCCGATATCCTTTTAGTGAACTGTTGTCCTCTTTTTAGTGCAAGAAAGTATTTTGCTTGCATTTGTAACTGTATCTTGGCTTGTACTCCCTCTCTGATGTACAAAGCAGGTATGTTTAAAGCCCTCAAGTGCAAAACTTTACATTTATAGATAATACACCTCATTTGTCAAATAGCTGCCCAATCAAATAGTGTATTCAGGTCTGCTTGTAAATTAGAGACATCCTGTAACAAAGATATTCCACTACAAGACAGTCAAGACAACAGGAGAAAAGTAGATTATTATTATCTTTGATTAGGGACATCTGTTCTGTCAAAGAGAAGATTTCCTATTACTTCCTGTCTTTTCTCCATTTTCTAGTGGGAGCACAGACACAGAACCTGATGGAAATTTTAAAACGTCCTTACTCTACTAAAAAAAAGTGTTGCCTGAAGTTCCACTTTAAAGAAGACTGGTCCAGGGGAATTGTCTCGGGTAGCTGATAGGCCATGGCTCTAAGGGTCTGCACTCTAGCAAATATAGGGATCTTTCACCAAAACAATCTATTGCTAGTTTTTCGTTGTTCTGTAAGGTTTTTGCCCTCTGAGTACTTTGGGTGCAAACGATCCACGTGTTATTATTTCTCTGTCTGTTTTCTTTGTCTTTCACCATGTCATAGGAATATTTTATGAACATTTTATTGGCTTTGGTAAATTAAAGAAGAAATAATAAAATTACAATACTTGTGCTGGTAAATACTGTATGAGTTCAGTGTACAAAAACCTGTTGGCCATCCTTTTTTTTAGATACATAGTACATAGTATTTCTCCATTATATATTACTTTTTAAAGTGGTACTCATCTCCCCTCACCTCCACGCCAACCATGTTTTTCCTTCATACCTGTAGTGCTGTTTTATCTGCAAAAGATATTCACACAAGGAATGCAGCATTGTCCATCTGTGATCCACTGTTTGGGTGCCATACAGTTGGTCACACACCACCTTACTGACCCTCATTAGCTGGCTACCTCTCACGGTGCAGCCAGCCAGTGCCAATTACACATTGGACCCTCCCCCTTGACCCACCTGCCAGCCCACCCACTTGTCACTCTGTATGCTGAAGCCTCCTTGGAGATGTGATGTGTGGAGAAGCTGCATCTGCCATCAGACCGCTGTGAATGAATGCTGTGGTTGTGTGAGCCCCACACAGCCGCACTGTTCTCAAAATGTGACAGCAGGTGCGGGAAGAAAATCTCCCGCCCACTATCACAAGGAGGGGGAATCGAGGGGGAGTGGGGGGCAGGACCAGATACACTACATTTTTGCTTAGGTCTAGATCAGATAGAAAAAAAATGTAAAACGTTTCAGCCATTCTTTTTGGGGAGGAAGAGGGTGTTAAAATGGAAATAACTCCCTTTTAGGAATTAAAGTAGAATTCCAATCTAAAACTAACTAGTCTTAAAAATGTTCCCTCCCCCTTCCTGCTACCTATGCTGCCCAACCTGTGTAAAAAAGAATGCGCAGACAAGGGCTGGGACATTGGAGCCTATGAATGATGTCAAGGCTCCAAGAACTCCCAGCTGTTGTGGAGCGCTCTCTGCTTTCCCCTGCAGCCACCACTCACCTATGTATATACATCTTTTTAATACAGGTAAGGCAGCATAGGTTGCAGGCGGTGGGAGGGCACATTTTAATTAGTTAGGCTGGAATTCTGTTTTCTGTTCTGCTTTAACCACTTGCCAACCAAACACTGTAGCTTTACTGCTACAGTGTGGACTGGCTGCACAGAATCATGTATATATCTACGTGATTCTGCTTTTCCAGGAAGGGGACGCACGTGCATGCGCCTACCTGCGATGTCACTTGCTCCATTGCACACAGAGCAGTGGGTCCCGGACAATAATTCCCCTACTGACAGTAAAGATGTGCCATTTATTTGTCTCCCTGAAAAGCAGAAAGACAAAAACGGTCACATCCCTTAGTAAAACAGCACATGGTGCACACATTACACATAGTTAGTGTCAGCTAGCCAGTGTCAGAATGCCCGCTGTTAAATTATAAATAGTTTACACACTATACACGTATTCACAGTTCCACTATAAGATGCTGATTGGCACCATTACTAGTGTAAAAAAAAAATCCAGTATACAGTATATACCGTCATTTGTAGATGCTATAACTTTCACACAAATCAATTAATATACATTTATTGTGTTTTTTTATTTTACCAAAGATATGTAGCAGAATACGTTGACCTAAATTTAGAAAAAAACATTTTTTACATTTTAATTGGATATGTTTTATAGCAAAAAATAAAAAATACAGTTTTCTTCTCAAAATTTTGGTCTTTTTTCATTTATAGCGCAAAAAATATTAAAAAAAACAGTGGTGATCAAGTACCACCAAAAGAAAGCTCTATTTGTGTGAAAAAATGATAGAAATGTAATTTGTGTATAGTGTTGCATGACCGTGCAATTAAAGTTAAAGTAGTGCAGCGCTGTATAGCAAAAAATGACCTGGTCATAAAGGAGGGAAAATCTTCTGGAGGTCAAGTAGTTAATAAAATAGTTATAATAAAATAGTTATTAAAGCAGAACACCAAAGACTAAATGTGCAATTGAAATATATATATGCTCCTGTGAACCCTGCATAACTTGTTGGATAACACCACTATTTAAATTGGCAGTTATGTTATACTTAGGCTATTTTTCTGCAATCATGCTAATTGAACTGTGAATAAACACTATACCACTGGTGAACTTTAAGGGTAGTTATACTAATTAAACAAATTATACATTTTTAAACATGTACAGCTAGAGGGTGTGGGTTTTACTTTCCTGGAGATCCATTTTAACATACAGTAGTATTTTTTTATTTTTGATTATGTCCCACTTTTAATATGTGTATAAGTAGTTTACTGAGCAGAGATTAGGATTTCTTCTAAAGCCAGTGACCCATATTAACACTATGCAATTAGTTAGCTTGCTGCCAGTTGACCTGTGCAAATGTGTCCAAAGTTTACCGTGTCAACTAGATATGAAAAGTACAGTGTCTGCCTTTAAGGCACATGTCAATGACAGTTTAAATTGGTGCCTCTGTGCAGTAAGACGTGGTTTCCAGGAGCAGAATTCAGTGAGAAATAAGAAGAATGGTGTTTTTGACACTCTGCTGAAATCGATGAGGATGCAGATTGTAAAAATCGGTGAGACATGGACTGCAAATTAGAACAGAGAAAATCAGTGGGAGATTACTCATCCAATATAAGAAAGCTGTTCATCACACAACTTGTTCTTGCATATATCGTCCTGGTTTCCCTCCTAACAGGGGAATCAGTGACCCGTTTATATAATATGAATTTTATGGATTAATTTACCAGGCAGGCTATCTTGCTATTTCAGCTTCCCCGGGGCAGTGAGAATTATTGAGGTGAGTCCAAACCTACATTAGCTGCAACAACTAAAATGTCTGGATTAGTTTAAGGAAAAAATCCCAAGAAGGGGACAGAGAAGCAGTGGAGGGCAAGAAAAACCTGATTTCTTTGGATGTTCATTGCTGAATATGCATTTGGTAAATAAGCTGAAACTTGTGTATTCAGTGTATCATCTCCAAAGCAAAATCACATTTCTCGGATTAAATTCTGTTGCTCTGCCTCTTTAGATCATGTTTCAGCAATTCAGGATTAGTTCAAATGGAAATTCACTTTTTCTAATTTTTGACCCTTTAACCTCCTCCTTGCTGGAGGGCCCATAAATGACTCTTTCATTTTATAAAATAATTTCATATGAGTGGAAAATGTTCTAGCCTAAACTAAAATGTGCTGAAATCATTTCTATAATTTGAACATTGAGTGTAAATTATTTAAGAAGTTATTAAAGAAGTTTTCATTTGATACCCAACATTATTGTACAGCAAATGATTAGCTTGTTCCAAATTGAACACACATACTAGGTAGGCAATGTTTGTAAAAGGCAGCTTTATTATTCACCTAAACTTAGAGTTGACATTTCTAATAAAGGGTAAAAAGGGCATTTGCTGTTGGCCAGCCATGACAACTTGACAGCTACATCCTGCTGTAATACAATTTGATTAGCTGAGGCTCTAAAGAGGTCATCACTCAGCCACCCGATGTACTGGGAAGACAAGTGGTACCATATTTTGAAGATAAACTTAACCAAGCACTATTTATATCTACAATGCCCAGATAATTACAATCTGATGGAGCTCTTCATGATTATATATGATATATGAAAAGTATAGGTATAGTTTTACCTCTTCTAGGTACATGTGCAAAAATGTTAAATGCTAAAGGGACTTTTTTCTTGATAGTTTCATCTCTCAAATGCATGTTTTTTTTTTTTCAAATTCTTTATTTAGTAATGAAGTATCCAACAAGCCGAATCCAAACTGAATGTACAGATATAGGTATCAAAATATAGAATTACAGAAATCCCCACATAAATCATAGGCAACATAATAATGCCCAAGGAGACATGGGTAGGAGAAAATCGGCCTTGATACAAGAAACTGGTAGAAAAGATCATGGCGAAAACAGCAGGAGGTGGCACCCCTAAGTCTCAGAGATCAATCTTTTTAGAAGCCAGAGGGCCACCTTGCATACTACCTGATGCACAGGGATGAAATTGTGAAGAAGCATTTGGGATACACATTTCTACCTTTTAAAAGAAAGAGCTAGGGGTGAGAAGGGAAAGAAGGTCAGGGGGATGTAGTGCTGGTGGTAGCCACGCAACAGAGAATGGACGAGAAAAGTTCAGACCTCAGAATGCGCCTCCAGTAGGGCCTTGCTTTAATCAGAATATACAAATATGTTCCAATGTTTCCATGTTTTAGAGTATCACTCTCACCGATTTTAAACAGAGATCACCAGGTCTTCCAGATTATTTATATCTTCCACCTTTTTGTGCCACAATAAGATAGAAAGAGGGTGATCAATGATTGCAACAAAAGATTGTTCGAATGGCAGGCTAAAGAACCTTGATCAACTTCTAGACAAATTCAAGCTGACCTTTAGGCACAGGGTACGACTGTGTCAGCTCACTGAGGAAGCCAGAATCCTTCTGGGAGAATGTGCTGTGACAGAGGAAACAAAATTACAGCTTTTTAGTAAAGCCCTTAATTCTACTGTTTGTAGAAAAAGCAACAAGAACTTTAAAGAAAAATATACAATCCCTACAGTCAAACATGGTGGAGGTTCACTGATGTTTTGGGGTTGCTTTGCTGCTTCAGGCAGTAGATGTCTTGACTGTGTGCATGGCATTATGAAATCTGAAAACTACCAAAAAATTCTGGGGTGCAATGTAGGGCCCAATAATAGAATGTTGGGTCTTCATCAGAGGTCATGGGTCTTACAGCAGGACAATGACCCAAAGCACGCGTCAAAAAGCACCCAGAAATGGTTTCAGATGCTGGAGAGTACTGAACTGGCCAGCAATGAGTCCAGATCTCAATCCCATAGAGCACCTATGGAGAGATCTCAAAACAGCAGTTGGGAAGAGGAACCCTTTCAATATGAGAGACTTGGAGTAGCTGGCGAAAGAAGAGTGGTCCAAAATTCCAGTAGAGAGGTGTAAGAAACTCATTGATGGTTACAGGGGGTGTGCTACCAAATATTAAATTGAGGGTATCAATAATTTTGTCCAGTCCATTTGTAGGGTTTTGCGTGCAATGTGTCAGATTTGGCTTTTTGTTTCTCCACTTTTTTGTGTCATACCAATACAAACCAGCGACATAAACATGATAATGCCTAAACATTTGTAATTGCAACAATTTTCTGGGTGAAGTGGTGCATTATCTGACAGAAAAGCAGGGGTGTCAATATTTTTGGCCATGGCTATAGTTACGTAGGCTGAAAGAAACCCTGTTTATCCAGTTCAATTTTAAAAAAAAACTCATAGCCCAAAACACTTGATTTCAATGTAAATAAGTACAGTCCAGTATAAGCATGGTCCACTTAGCTCTCACAGGGAGAAAAATCCTATTGAACCCAAAAGGCAGTTAGATAACCCCCAGGACATCAATATTCTACAACATTCTTTCCTATAAACATTATTAGGTACTTTATATTTTGTGCATTTACATATGTCCCTGGAGCTTATGGCAGGTGACCTGTCCACTGGAAGGCATCTTCACCAGTAGGAGGTGTCCACATCAAGCAGGCATTGATGTCGGCACCTGAAGAAGGACCCCAGGAAATAAAAAGAAGAGAGTTAGATCATCATGTGACAATGGTTCAGGTAAGTTAAATGGATATTTAATTTTTTTTCATACCAGCAGTTAGAGAGAGGGGTGGAAGGGGGGTTATTAATATCCTGAACTTGGTCATTAAGGTCATGGAATAAAATTAGTACAGTTACATAATCCCTGATTAAAGAGGACCAGTCATAATTGGATTTATGCAACAGCCTTTAATTATCATAACTCTGAGTCTGTGTGAGAGAGTCACCTGAAATATGACTGTTGCTGTCCTGTTACAATTATACTTAAAATCAAACTTCAGCCAAAACATTTTTTTTTATTTTGGATAGAGCAGGGAAGGGTTAGAGGCCCTTTCAGATTTTGAATGCCAAGTGTGTTCTTATTGGGGAGACATATCTTCAGTTCCTGTTAGGGAAATATTTCCAAAGGGGACACAGTTTTTAGGACATAGAATAAGGGGTAGCCCTTATGAAAAGGTTTTCTTTGCAGTCCATGCTTTCCTTATACAGTGAAAGCTGAACATGCTTCAGATATCATATTGACAGGAAGTGGGGGAAAAATCTACCCAAAGGGGTAACAGACAGAAATTTAAAGCATGAGTATTACCTTGACAGCTCCAGTACCAAGGCGCTAGGTAGAAGGTGTTGCCCAGTGTTATATCTTACATGGAGCCACTCAAGTATAGTGTGGTAATCAGTTCTTCCCCTCAAGGGCTGCTGATAAAACAACAGCAAAATGAATATGAGGAGGAATGACTAACTGCATTTTACTTATATTAAAATAAAAAGCAATTACAGGAGGAAAAGAAGGGATCATTTCAACTTGAAGAACTGTCAATGTTTTTAACATATTACACAGAATTACCAATACACTTTCATTGCTAGATGAACGTTAATTAACTTAAAATGTAATACATAGATGATATATCTTTAGATCAACCTAAAAAATGTTTGTTATATCATTCAAGAAAGCACATCTAAATTGTGTATGATAAGGGATTTTTTGTCTTTACAGATAACACTTCCAACTCAGTCTTTGTCCAAAAATACATTACAATCATTGTTCAAATTTTGTTGTTCAAAACCCAAGACTAGATCCCATAAAGCACATTATTTATTCTATGTTGAGGAATTGCTGACATATCTGTCAACAATGATACAGCTCATCCATCACTTGTGTAATTTAATAAAATGATGCCTTTTCTTAAAGTTTGTGACATGGCATTCGTTCTTCCTGGACAATGCTCATTACACCTTCCTTGTTTTAGCCAGACCTCAATATTTCCTCACTGCCACATTATGAAACTCTGCCAAATAAATAGGAGAACTATCCCATCCATCACTGTTTAATTCCATGCCTTACAGAGAATAGCACTCGGCACGCACTACAATTCTAACAAGCCCTTGTAAACTTCAATAGGAAAGGGTTAGACTCTACGAGGAATTGGAAATAGAATCTGTCATCTTCTTCCCTTGTCAACCTACCTCCTTCCCCGTCCCCTAAGCCTTACATTGTCTTAAAACTCCTACATGTCTCTGAAATTCATGGAAGTCAGTTTTTTAACCCATTCATGTGTTTGACCCAAATGCCTACGGTCAGACTCATTTTTCACTGACAAAGAAGTGCAATTTGTAAAAAGCCATTTGTCTCTTTCCCACCATCTCTACCAGGATCCTGTCCTACAGACTCCTTCATGTATCTATGTTTGAGAACTGCATCTTGTTATGAAGGCACTTGTCACTTGACAAGCTATTCCCTACTAGCCTTAATATGTCTCTCACCCCCTCCATTGAGAGAATGGTAAATTCCGGCACCTGTTCACTAAATGATACTGTGTAGGCCAGTATGAAGTGTCAGATTAATTATGTGTGCGAAAACAGTGTGATACAAAACCCCGGGGGTTCTAAACACATCTCTACAAAAATAAATAGTAACCTTTATTATGATGCATTTCAAATGAATGAGTCATAAAAATGAAAGCAGTTTCTATATTACTTAATTTTAGTAGAGCAACTATCAAATGTTATTTTTTTTTTTTGTAATGCTAAATTAGTTTGCATTTTTACCATTTGCAAGCGAAATGGGGTATATATATATATATATATATATATATATATATATAAATTCTTTCATCTCTATGCTTCCACATGTGCCTATCAGCAGAATATGCCATTGCATGTTCCTGTAATTGTTCCAGCCTGTACCTTCATCGTGGTACCAATCCACCAGCCTTTCTCTCTAGCTGCTTGTATTCTCATCACAGCTCTCCCCTAAAGCTGTATTACAGAGTAATACTGGCTTCAGGGAAAATGTTGAGTTATAATATACAGTCTAATATATAACAGGTTGCATTGCTGTATAGCTATTCTCACCAAGCTTGTCTGTTCCCCATTTCACAACATTGCATCAGCCTTTCTCTACTGTGATATCCACCCATCTTTCACTTTACCAATTTACCATAGTGCCTTCTGTATGCTGCTCCATATCTGCAGTATTATCTTGTATTGGTTCATAGCATCATCCTTTGCCTTTTCCATGACAGTAACAAAAGTAGTTTATTAAAACAAGAAAGGGTTAGAACAGCTGTCAGGTTTCTACTGCTCCCTGTGCCTCCCAGTCTCAGAACACCCTCATCCTTGTGGCATCATTAGGACAGGAATTAATAGTAAATCTTCCCATTGAAGACACTGGAATAACAAAAACTTAACTATTACCTATGAATTATAGAGTTTTGACTGGAGTTGTGCTTTAACCTGATACAGCTGATACTTAATTCGAAGATTAGCAGTATGCTGAAGCGGTTTTGCAGATGGTGGTGGTTTTCTAAAGGGTGCCCTTTAAAAAGGGCAGGTTTGTTTCCATATTCCTCTCTCAGGGCTTAAGAAAAGCTATTAGTGTATAGCAGTGTTTGGCAATCCTTAACATTACCTTAGTACACTATGCTAAACTTTAGAAAGTACACATCATTTGGCAGTTGCAGCAAGACTTTAATTTTGTAAAAGTGTGTTTAACGAACACATCAAACAGTGTGTTTAGGATTTTTTCCATTTTATTTTGGTAGATCTTGATTAGTAATTATGTCAGTGGAGATAAGCCAGCAGACATCTGCTGACGATAATGCTGGAGTAGATTTACTTTTGCAGTTTTCAGAGAACTGCAGCTGACTTGTTTGCGTATAGATTTCTTGTTGAGTTGTGAGAAGAGGGCTACAACAGATTTCTTCTTTAGTTTCTGTCCCTATAGACAAGGGAATACCATAATATGTTCCACACAACTCATCTATCTTGCTAAATTAAAAAGTTTATCTAAAAACAAAACTTCTTTTAAGTTGTGGCCTTTAGTAATCAATTACTAAAACCCCTGTTGCCTTTTTTATTTGTCCCTTTGGGAACACTTCCCATCACTTCCTTTTCTGGAGACACGATAGGAACTGAGAGGAAATCTCCTGGGATTAAGCGAAGATAGCAGAGGATGGTTTGACTAGGAGGGGAGTAATCAAGTTCCATGTGATATAGGCTCTGGCTATTTCTTTCTATGCATCAGTCTAGAAATATATCATTTCTAACTCCACTTCTTATATTATGAATTTATGAGCAGAGTCAATAAAATGTTATAAACCTACTGCCTTTGACTGCTAGTCTTAGGAGATATGGAGTGCGATTTAGTGATGTTACCACTGTGCTGTTCTCAGAGGGGTTAAAATAGCACACAGTCTCTTAAGATATTTTAGAAGCATCTATACTCAAAAGGCCCTAGAGCAGCTGGTTGCCTTGATCTGTGACACTAGACCAGATCTTCAGTAGACAGCCCCTCAGTCAGCTTTAGCAGAGCCCAGGTCTCAGCTTTCAGTCTACAACAGTAGATCCAGCAACATTGCCTGAAAGGGCAGCATGCCATTTCCAGGCTAGAACAATCCTATATAGGAAAGACCGGGAACTCAGTGTGCTCACTGAATATATACAGTTACCCAGCATGCCTTCAGAGCCTCTCTCTCTGGGACAGGATGAAGATGTATCAATATTCATGCTACCATCTGCATAACATCACACACATCATCCAGAAATTTCTCAAGCTTTCTGGAGACAGAGGGAGCTATCATTCTGACAGCAGCTGAACACACTGAGCAGACCTGACTAGCAGAACACAGCAACACTGATTACATTGTGCAAGTTATGCTTTTATCTAGCAATGATTTTACCCCACTGATTATAGTGTGTCAGTTAAATTTACCTATCAAAATACAACTAAAGCTTATCTACCTAAACAGAGCTCCCAAGCCTTGGCCCCGCCCCACACTCCCTCCTCAGTGGCTGTGATTGACAGCAGTGGGAGCCAATGGCGCCCACTGCTGTGTCCCAGCCAATGATGAGGGAGAGACTCAGGAGAGCCGCTTCTCTAGTGCACAGCACTGGATCATGATCAGGCTCAGGTAAGTATTAGGCCTCATGCACACAGGATGTTTAAAAATGCTCCTCTTGACAGCAGCGTTTTGGCAGAAAATAAACCTGACGCTTGTGAAAGTGTCTAATGCTTTTACAAGCATTTAGGTGGGTTTACAGGCATCAAGCGCTTGGACATTAATTAATTTCATTGGCCAGAATAATAATTTATTTTGGCCATTGAAATGAATTAATGCTCAAGCGCTAAACGCATCTAGCGTTAACCCACGTTTAGGCACGATTAGACACGTTTACACACATTTGCATACGTCAAGCATTTTTTCTGCCAAAACGCTACTGCTCCTGGATGCACTGGCGCTGGGGTTTTTTCCTGCTTGTAAGCAACCCTGCCATTAAACCCTTCTAAAAGTCTATGTGTGCATGGACACATAGGATGACATGGAGGGCTGTTTGGAAACCCTACAAAAACTCTTGATGCCTCTTAAAGTGGCTGTAAAATTGCCCTGTGTGCATGAGGCCTTTGGGGGGGGGGATGCTGAGGGGGTGAAGCTGCACACTGAAGGTTTTTACCTTCATGCATAGGATGCATGAACGTAGAAAAAGCTTCAGCATTTAGAACCACCTTAATACTAACTAAAGTTGTAATTACACTTTAATTTAAACTAAATTAACTTTCTAATTTCAGCAAAATTGCAGAGTTTCCCAGATAGCATTAGAATTCTGAATGCTTTCGCTTACTGCGCAGAGGTGATTGTAGCCGTATTCGTGCATTTGTGACAGAAACAATTGAGTACTGTCCATGATACTTTTTTTATTTGCACTAACATACAGTTTTCAGGACAAGCTTTCGGGGTATGTCCCCTTCTTTAAGGTCCAAGCAGCACTACTTCACAAAGTTTAAGCAGAATGTTAAAAGAAATTATCTCTGAGTGATAAAAAAAAAAAACTGAAAAAAAACACACACAAACAAATGTATGCAGCAATGGTTATAAAACCAGGATGAGACTACAGATAAGACAGAGCAAAAGCAAAGACTGGGGGGATGGGACGACAGGTACAGTCACAGAAAACTGTTGGATAATGAGTGAGGAATCCCATGCCCAAATTAAGGCTGTTATCTTTTGTATCAAATAGAAATATAATTCTTAGTTCAAAAGTTTTCCTTTCCTGGATGCTCAGGAAAACTTTTTAAGCATTTACCAAACTGTGAAGCTACAAAGCTAGTTTGTCTTGCTATTGTCCGGCAAAACCCACAAATACAAATGGTAAATATTGTATGGTGAGTGGACCTCCCCAGGGTTGCATAATGTCACCCAATGGTCTATTTGTTTTTGTGTGCTTTTTTTTTTATTGTTACATGCAGGGGCGGACTGACCATTTGGAAACTCGGGCACTGCCTGAGGGCCCGGGGTCAGTAGGGGGCCCCATGAGATGCCCCTGGTACCTTTTTCATAGGCTTTTTTGAGTTTGGGCAAGGACACAGGGACCCCATGATCCCCTATTGCCTGGGGGCCCCATGAGTTGTCAGTCTGCCCCTGGTTACATGCTATTATATAGCACTAACATTTGTATGCAGTACTTTACATATTGTATATTCACATTTGTCCCTGCCCTCAAGGAGCATACAACCTATGGTCGTCACCTCACATGCATACTAGGACCAATTTAGACAGAAGCCAAATAACCTATCAGTATGTCTTTGGAGTGTGACCCCTCCCCTGGAATGACAGCAGTCACTTTCTGTTTTTCCTCTGAGACCTGGAAAATATATAACCAGCATGGGAATCTTTCCTATTTAATAGCGTGCAGCAACAGCTCTGAAGAAGGGAGAGTCTTTTCTCCCGAAACGCGTTGGTTTGATGTACTTGTCGTTATTCTCAATAAATGCCTTAATTTACCATCAAACGTGCATTCTTTTGGACATCGGACGTTCCTTCTATCCTATTATTCCATTTGGCGTGTGGGAGGAAACCAGTGTAGCTGGAGGAAACCCATGCAAGCATACAGAGAACATGAAAACACCATCAGTGGCTAAATGGTTAGCACTTCCGCCTGGCAATACTAAGGTCGCTGGTTCGAATCCCAGCCACGGCACCACCTGCCTGGAGTTTTCATGTTCTCCCTGTGCCTGTGTGGGTTTCCTCCAGGTACTCTGGTTTCCTCCCACACTCCAAAGACATGCTGGTAGGTTAATTGGATCCTGTCTAAATTGGCCCTAGTATGTGTATGTATGAATGTGAGTTAGGGACCTTAGATTGTACGCTCCTTGAGGGTTAGGGACTGCTGTGAATGTACAATATATATGTAAAGTGCTGCGTAAATTGATAGCGCTATATAAGTACCTGAAATAAATAAATAAATGCAGATAGTGTTGTGATTGGAATTTGCAGTGGGGATCCTAGTGTTGCAAGGAAGAATGCTAACCACTGAGCCTCCATGCTAAATAGACATATTTTTCTAGCAGCAAAAATTGACAATTCAGTAAATCACCTTAGGCCCTGCATTTTCTTGAAATGTTTTACTCTAATAGTGTATGTTGGTCTTAGTGAAAAATGCATTACAATTTGTCGGTTTGTAGGGTAGGTGAATCCTGCTCAGTGTAGGAGTCAGTTCTTAAATAAAATGGCTTCTTTCATTATTAGTCTAGGTTAGAATGATATTGAATCAGTTTGGTTATATGAATGACACATACCACCTTCCTGTATTCAAATTTCTATAAACAAAATCTGTTTTCTGAAATGGTTGCACAAGAGAAATAAACAAGAAGCATGTCCATAGACTCTGTAAACCAGGACATGGCTGGTTGAGCTACAAAGTAACAAATAATGTTAACAGAAAAAAAAGTTGGACCGTCAGAAACTACAAGAAGCTTATAAAACAGAGATTTATACAATTTAATATATCAGCGATTTAAAATGTCAGAATCAGACATTATTTTTCTGTTTATTGTTCCTCTACTTACCGTATATTTTTTAGCTGCTTTATATCGCAGTGAACTCGACCTCAATTCTTACATGATATTCCTGTCCGTGGGGCTCAAAGGAAAATCAGGATTTTATATGGCAATACTGTCAGCATTTTTCTTCTACAAACCAATAACCCGCTTTCCTCCACTGCATATAATCACTGCTCTACCACTTCTTGTATTAGCTGGGTATCATGAAGTTGACATTGTTGATCATCTACACAACTAACATTCTCTAAATAAGATGGTGCTGGAAGAAATATACAGAACATTTTTTCACTAAATCGTAGTTTACTATATATATAAGACAGCTGTTATAAAATTCTTATGTTCGAAAAAACATCAGATTGTTGGTTTCTGGTACTGGTATCACTGTAGGATCATTAGTGATTAGTCTACTGTATGGTGCAGAGGGTCCCAATGCATAGGAGGTAAATACTCAAATAAGCTCTCTACACTAAACAATTTTCACCAGGTTACATAGGACATGTGTCCTGATTTCATCTCATGGTTCTCTTATTTTCAGCAATGGCCATGAATCTTGTTTCAAACTTTTCAGGCATTTCAAACTTTCTCAGGCGATGATGACCTGTCACTGGTCCTCCTTCTCCTTGCACAGGGTGTTCGCCTAATGAGACTCTCCTACCACAGTGTACTGCCCATATCTTATCCAACCTGCTGCTGAGATCCACTTGCTATCTCTAGATAGCTAATGTACAGGGAAATACAATCATGGAAGATGTATTCTCCCAAGATGTTCCACAAAGGGAGATCCTAACCCTTGACACAGGACTATTTACAGGCTCTGTACAAGTCTTTGATTATGTCATTAGTGATTTTTATAGGTAATAACTTGCTCTTCATGCATTTTTAATCCTACCCCAGTTAGTTTTTTTTACTGGTTGCAGTAGAGGAACAAGAAGATTAGAAAGTACTTGTGCTTAGATTTCAAGATGAAAATCAGCATGGAACATAATGTCAACCTCTACTTCTAAAAGAATAAATTGTACTTCCTTTATAATGCAACACTAGAATGGACACAGTTATGTTATTGTGACAAACATGCTGATGTAATTTTACCACCGTCACAACCATTAGACAGTATATATATACACTATATTGTCAAAAGTATTTGGACACCCCTTCAAATCATTGGATTCAGGTGTTCCAATCACCTCCATGGTCACAGGTGTATAACATCAAACACCTAAGCATGCAGACTGCTTCTGCAAACATTTGTGAAAGAATGGATCACTCTCAGGAGCTCAGTGAATTAAGACGTGGTACCGTGATAGGTTGCCACCTGTGCAATAGGTCCATCCATGAAATTTCCTTGCTACTAAATATTCCACAGTCAACTGTTAGTGGTATTATAGCAAAGTGAAAGCAACTGGGAACAACAGCAACTCAGCCACGAAGTGGTAGGCCACGTAAAATAACAGAGTGAGGGCAGCACATGCTGAAGAGCATAGTGCACTGACGTCACCAACTGTCTGCATGCTGAAGAGCACAGTGCACAGAAGTTGCCAACTGTCTGCAGAGTCAATAGCTAAAGACCTCAAAACCTCATGTGTCCTTCAGATTAGCACAAGAGTGCATGGAGAGCTTCATGGAATGGGTTTCCATGGCCGAACAGCTGCATCCAACCCTTACATCTCCAAGTGCAATGCAAAGAGTTGGATGCAGTGGTTAAAGCATGCCGCCACTGGACTCTAGAGCAGTGGAGATGTGTTCTTTGGAGTGACAAATCATGTTTCTCTGTCTAGCAATCTGATGGACATGTTTGGGTTTGGTGGTTGCCAGGAGAACGGTACTTGCTTGACTGCATTGTGCCATGTGTAAAGTTTGGTGGAGTGGGGATTATGGTGTGGGTTTGTTTTTCAGAGCTTAGGCTTGGCCCCTTAGTTCCAGTGAAGGGAACTCTTAAGCCATCAGCATACCAAGACATTTTGGACAATTTCATGCTCCCAACTTTGTGGAAACAGTTTGGTCATGGCCCCTTCCTGTTCCAACATGACTGCGCATCAGTGCACAAAGCAAGGTCCATAAAGACATGAATGAGCAAGTTTGTGATGGAGAAACTTGACTGGTCTTCATAGAGTCCTGATCTCAACCCGATAAAACACCTTTGGGGTGAATTAGAGCGGAGACTGTGAGCCAGGCCTTCTCATATGACACCAGTGCCTGATCTCACAAATGTGCTTCTGGAAGGCAGGCGTCTCAACACTTTTGGCAAAATAGTGTATTTATACTTTTTTCATGCTCCCTGATAGCATCAGATAGACCTTTCAGATACCTTTTATCTTTTGGTATGGGCAATTTGACCATTTAGAAACTCAGTTGGAAGGGATGAATAAAACTCTGTGATGAATTTGTGAGCTACTCGTTAGTGTTTGTTTATTAACTATCAGAGTAGAATAGTGTATGTATGCATCTACTGACTTTGTAATACACATGCAGGGAATGATTAAGGGAAATTGTTCATTAATATCTTGCTGTGTGTGAACACAATCGGTGATAAAGAACTGTGAATGTGATTGCTTTGCAGCCAACTGGTTGTATTATTCAAATGAAAAGTCAATGACCGTTATCCCAGTGTATGGGCACTTTTACTGGTACAGAAGGCAGAGCTGTAAACTGGAAATACTCCATCTCTTTTCCCCTAATTTAGACTTCAGTCAGGAACTGTAACTGGAAAAAGACAAAAGAGAGCAAATATGAATATTACCTTCATTTCATGGTCACCTACTACACAAATATGAAGAGAAAGAAATTTGTCTAATGTGGCCAGGAAAATAAAAAGTCAGATAAGGGGGATGCAGTGAAATGTGATATTTCCTTTCCAATCTTCTTAAAGATTTGTTCTAGGTATGTATGTTACCTGCTTACTGCAGGTTACATAGCTACATAGTTAGTCTGACGGAAAAAAAGACAAAAGTCCATCCAGTCCAACCATAAAAAAAAAAAATTATAATCCTACACCCACAGTTGATCCAGAGGAAGGCAAAATAACCCAGCAAAGCATGATCCAATTTGCTCCTGCAGTGGAAAAAATCCCTTCCTGATCCCCCAAGAGGCAATCGGATATTCCCTGGATCATCTATACCTATAAATGTTAGTATTCAATTATATTCTGTGTATCCAAAAAAGAATCCAGGTCTTTTATAAAGCAATCCACTGAGCTGGCCAGAACCAACTCTTAAGGGAGTCTATTTCACATTTACACAGCTCTCACTGTGAAGAAACCTTTCCATGATTAGAGATTACATTTCTTTTCCTCCAGATGTAAAGAGTGCCCCCTTGTCCTCTGTGATGACCTTAGGGTGAATAGCTCTACGCCGAGTTCACTATATGAACCACTGATGTATTTATACATGATGATCATATTCCCCCTTAATCTCCTCTTCTCAAGAGAGAATAAACTCAGTTCCTCTAATATTTCCTCATAGCTCATCTCCTCCATGCCTCTTATCAGTTTGGTTGCCCTTCTCTGTACTTTCTCCAGTTCTCCAATGTTCTTTTTGTGAATTGCTGCCCAAAACTGAACTGCATATTCCAGATGAGGTTTTACTAATGATTTGTACAGGGGTAATATGATATGCTGGGTTTAGAACCAAATTGTTCATAACTGTACCCCATGATTGCATTTTTCTGTGTTGATAAATATGTTAATAAAAAACACATTTAATTTTAAATATCTGCATCTCTTGCTATAGTCTTTTTGTCCACCTTTGAACATTTTGTGCATGCAGTGATAATATCATCCATATGTTTTTAGCTTTGGCCAGGGCTTTCTGAAAGTGCGTTGCCTTGTCAGGCTCTCTCTTCCTTGAAACCGCTTATCATTTTCTTCACGTCTCTAGCATTTGTCTTCTTGAGATATTGAGGACACATCAGTCTGCTGTGGCCTGACAGGCGGACGGCAGCACCTGAGCTTCAACTCTCCAAACTGATGACCAGCATCACTAGATGAGGAACGTTTTATCTGTAAGCACAAACAGGGGTTATTTAAAGGTTGCAATCAAGTCACAAGGTTAAACCACTCTCAGCCTGCATAGTAAGGGTGAAAATTAGCTGCAATACATTCAGACCCAATGGCTCAGCAAATGCATTATCAAGTATAGCTGTGGTATTAGTACATTATCAGATATTTGCATAATGTATAAGCTGCAAAGCATTATCCAGTAACCCTTTAGCGATTTGTAGGAATTTCATAGTTCCTGGAACATATCAATGTTTGCTTTTCATCTTTTGATTTAAAAAAATAAGTTGGCTATCCTTGTTTTGTCTGTTTTTTCTAAGATTTACCATCTCTTGAGTTATTTAGACACAAATGCTCAATCTCCACCCTTCCTTGACTGGTTACAAAGACAGATATAACACCTGTGTATGCAGATATCTCTGCGTTCTGTCCATACCTTACAAAAGAACTTTGAAGCCAAAACACGATTGCTTGATACCTCTTGCTTGAGGCCCCTACACCATTCCACTCTCTTTGATGTTCCTTATGCACATGGCTGTTACTGTGAGAAATTAGAAAGTGTTACTCCTGTGTGAAGGGCCCCCAAGTTGGAAACTTGGATTTTCAAGTATAAATTGGGCCCCTGTACCGCTCCACACTGTGATTATTGAAATGAGCTGCTGTTAGAAATTCTGTATATGGCCCTACAGAACAGACAGTGCCCAGTTCACATGTGCTTTTCTGCTTGCTTCACTGCAACCAGGAAACAGGAAACTTTATTTTAGAGAAAAGACAGAGTTTATGGTAAATGCAGCTACAAACTTATAAACACTGCCATCTACTGGATGAAGAATATATCTCTACCGAGTACTGATGTAGTTGTTGCACAAAAAATACATGAACACTGTATTTCACTATAGCATCTATAGCAGCATTTTTCTGGCTGTAGGTCGTCTATCTAGGTTGCGAAGGGTGAGGGGAAGAATTTGAGTTCATTAATTGCCCCAATTTCCTATGCATTGTCTCAACTGCCTCTGTATTTCCACTGTTTTCCACAGCTGTCCATGTACTGCTCCACTCCCCATAAACTCTCACAGTTGGGCCTATATTGCCATGTTTTTGACACATTATCACAGTTGATCATGTATTGCCATCATTTCCCAGGTATTGTCAC
Organism: Staurois parvus; assembly: GCF_062004578.1. Lineage (NCBI taxonomy): Eukaryota > Metazoa > Chordata > Amphibia > Anura > Ranidae > Staurois > Staurois parvus. Next base: position 7,079,669 of record NW_028318515.1, read on the forward strand.
AGCTGCTTCAGAATTTTGGTTGTGCCACTAACAGTTCTGTACCGCAAGAGTTGGTTCTGGCCAGCTCAGTGGATTGCTTTTAAAAAGGCCTACATTCTTTCTTAGATACACAGAATATAACTGGATACTAACATTTATAGGTAAAGTTGATACAGGAAAAATCTCGAGGGATCAGAAAGGAATTTTTCCCCTGCAGGAGCATATTGGATCATGCTTTGTTGGTTTTTTTTTGCCTTCCTCTGGATCAACTGTGGGTATAGGAATATAACTTTTTTTTTTTAATAGTAGGCATGTGTGTATGTGTATGTTTATGTGGGGGAAAGTGATATGATTTCTGCCCGTTTGCTTTGTATGCCACTGATTAGTTAATATAGTACAGGAATTTGTACGCTCTGGTTACACGTATTTATATTATGGCTTAGCATAGCAGTAATAATACTGTAGGCATTTTGGGGTCATTTGATTACAGTGAAGCATTTTCTCATCAGTAGTTGAAATCCTTTCCATTTTAGTAGCCTTTCAAGTTATAACCTTGAAGCTATTAAAATCTAATTCCACTTTTGTTTTGGCAAGTTTCTATTTAGAAATAAATTGATCATGCTAAACATCATTTGGGAGATGTGTACAATGTGAATAAAAACCACGTGAGCACATTTTCTTCTCTTTCTTTTCTCTGGTATTGTATGGTTTTATCATGGGCACTGAACATACACCTGACAGATGAAGCACCCACGGGCAGATGATCATCAGTTACAGTCAGTCAGGTTACAGTTACAATGTTTCTGGTGACACAGAGCAGACACCCCATGGCCAAGAATTGATACCAGGCCAGATTGGATTTTCCCAGCTAATTACTACTAGCCAGGGGTGTCTGCACACTGCCATAGCACACAAGCTTGTGTGATTTGTTCATACAGTGTTCCGAAAAGAAAACAAATCATTCAGTGATCGTGCATGAACAATTTGATTTCTCTGTAATGTATTTGGCCATTACTGAAGCAACACACAATGTGCTAAAAATAAAAATACAGAGGTGGCTTGGGACCAGGATGCACCATATGGGAAAACGTAGTGGGATCATTGTGAATATCCAAAATGTCACAGTAAATTTATTTTAGAGTCTAAAGAAGGGGAATTACAGAACATAAAGTAAAATTTGGAATATGCTTTTAAAGGGGTTCTATAGGTTTTGATTATTATATATTCTTTAAAGCAGAACAAAACTGTAACAAACTGAAAACACTATTCAATTCATTTTTGATATTCCTAGCAAACTCACCCATCCATTACTTTCTCCATGCTGTGTTCTATTGAACAATCACTTTGAAAAAGACCTTGCTAGCAATTTTAGCCAGGGCCATCTTGAGTAAGAGCAGATGATTCATATAGTATTTACTTCCTGGAATCCCATCTGCCCTTAGCTCAGGCATGCAGGCAGGATGGTGCGAAAAATAAAAAAGACTCCTGGGATGTATGTTATTATTTTGGTCTAGGCCAGAAACCAGAAATTAAATAACGAAATGTAAAAAAATTGAAACAAGTAAATATAGCATACCTTCCTATTTACTAGCAGCATAATGATTAAAAATAGTTAATGTTGATTGAGAGAGTTTAGATCCACTTTAAAAATGTGTTTAGCTTAATGCTATTAAACATTTCACAACATGGAAAGCGTGCTAATGTTTCCAAACCCTTGTTTCTATGCACAGTTTCTAAATATGTATGTACACAACGGCAGCAGTGTTTGTTCATTTCACCTTCACCCATGCTTCTGTAAGGTAATTGTGCACAATGCGTGTACTCTACTCAGGGGCGGACTGACAACTCATGGGGCCCCTGGGCAATAGGGGATCATGGGGCCCCTGTGTCCTTGCCCAAACTCAAAAAAGCCTATGAAAAAGGTACCAGGGGCATCTCATGGGGCCCCCTACTGACCCCGGGCCCTAGGGCAGTGCCCGAGTTTCCAAATGGTCAGTCCGCCTCTGACTCTATTCCTGTATCTCAGATGGATTGATTATACTGGAAATAATGATTTCAAGTGGTTGTAAAGCCTAAACATTTTTTCACCTTAATTAATTCCCTGAATTAAGGTGAAAAAATGTTTCAGTATGTGTATCGCCCCCTCAACCCCCCCCCCCCCCAATACTGTACTTACTTGAGCCAGATCTTGAGCCAGCGCTGTGCCTGTCTTCAGTGGCTCTCTCCTCTTCTTCCCCCCCCCCCCCTCACAGGCTTTACTGACAGCAGCAGTGTCATTTCCTATGGTGATACACCTGTAGACTCGCTCCCAAGCAGGGGCTGACTGACCATTTGGGAACTGCCCAAAGGCCCGGGGTCAGTAGGGGGCCCCATGAGATGCCCCCGGTACCTTTTCATAGGCTTTTTTGAGTGTGGTTTGAGTGTGGGCAAGGACACAGGGGCCCCATGATCCCCTATTGCCCGGGGGCCCCATGAGTTGTCAGTCCACCCCTGCTCCCAAGATGCGCTACCTGTATCTATAGACACAAACAGCAAGGGTGAGTCCCGCACCTCACCTGCTCCCTTGTCACAGGATTTGACTGATGGCTCCCACTGGCTGGGTTCCTGAGAACATGAGGACTGGGGCCCCTTTATGCACTGCTATTGTGCAGAGCAGGTAAGTATAACATGTTTGTTATTTTAAAAGAAAAAAAACTGACTTTACAAACACTTTAAATGTTTCACCAGACCAGTCTATTTCATGTGCAAATGTCCCTAGTGGAAGAATCAGGCTTTCGTGTACCTTTCATACAGCTGTATGCTAAAAGGTAGCCGCTGTCACTTTGTTTCTGCAGTAGGAAACCCTAAGATATGTTCAGCCTGTGCTAAACCTCTGACATTTGAAAAGTCCATTGTACTGGATGACATCCTTTAAGTATAATATCTATATCTACTCTCAGTCCACCCCACCATTCTCTCCACCACAGGGACTCAGCAGAGTTTCAGCTTATGATGGAATTTCTGCTATTAAGTTGATTCCTCCCTGGATCCTGTTCATTTCCAACTTTGAGTTCAGTGTTCAGTCTGCTTGTGAAGTGTGTGCATTAAATTGGTAGTCCCACCAGATATCCCCAGCCCAGGAGTCAGCCCATTAATACCTTTGATTTGACGAATCCCTTTAGCTCTTTTGTGAGCATACTGTTGAATGCTGAAAAAAGATGAAGTTGCAATAGATACATCTTGGAGAGAGAGTGAAGCTGTCATAGCAGCATTATATCTTGTATTAGAGAAAGGAGACATGTGAAATAAATCTTTGCCAAAGAAAGATAATGGAAATTCATCACTTTAGTCTGAGTTATTTCCCCAGATGTTCAGTGTTTTGAGATATTTGAATAACTTGTTTGAGGAAATTTGTCTGTGATACATGGACGTGGTCTATTTTTCAATAGGAATAAAGTTATATGGGATTAAACTAAATGCTAATTTTAGTTGTGGCAAAAGACGGTTTGATAAGAGGGCTAATTTTAGCAGAGTATAATTATCTATTCCAAAACATTTATTAGATGTGATGGAAAATACTAGGAACATACATAATAACATATGTAATAACAATAAGTAATAGACATTTTGCACCAAATTGCCCACTGACATCTACGTTCTTAAAGGGGTTCAAAGGGTGGATCTCTCTGCTGTAGTTCCCAGCTCTGCCCTAAGCCAGTAAGCCTCACCCCTTTCTCCCCACCAAAAACAGTGAGACCTATTTGAAATAACTGAATCAGGTGGAGAGGTAATGAAAAAAACAACAACTCAAAACTACCCTTCAGCATCTGAACAAAGCACATATAACTGTTGGGTTGGTTTACCTTTAACCACTTGCCCTCCAGAGGATTTTCCTTCATTTCCTGACCAAGCATTCTATTACTTTAACTGACAATTGCGCGGTCATGCAATGCTGTATCCAAATGAAATTCATGTCCTTTTTTTCCCCACATATAGAGCTTTCTTTTGGTATTTGATCACCACTGCGTTTTTTATTTTTTGCACTATAAACAAAAAAAGACCAACAATTTTGAAAAAAAAACAATATTTTTTACTTTTTGCTATAAACATATCCAGTAAAAAAAATTAAAAAAAATTAAATTTTGTCATAAATTTAGGCCAAAATATATTCTGCTACATGTCTTTGCTAAAAGAAAATACCAATACATGTAAACTAATTGGTTTCTGAAAGTTAAAGCATCTACAAATGGCGGTATATATACTGGAATTTAATTTTTTATTTTTTTTTATACTAGTAATGGCGGTGATCAGCGCTCCATACCCTGAAATGCAAAATCATGTATATATAAGTGATTTTGCGCAGCTCTACCGCCCTGTAGCAGTAGTTCTGCTATAGGGCGGCAGGGAACCAGTTAAACTGGTATCCTGACTTTTAAGGTATACCAAGCAAGTTTACAGGCCCTCTATAAACAAACCATTAAATATGCAGGTGAAGTGCATATACACTGATCAGCTATAACTTTATGACCACTCACCTAATATTGAGTACGTCCCCCTTTTTACCACCAAAACAGCTCTTTTGCTGCCAAAACAACCCTGACCCATCAAGGCATGGATGCCACCAGACCTCTGAGGGTATGCTGTGGTATTAAGCCATCAGTAGTATATGCTTTATGTCCTGTAAGCTGTGAAGTGGGGCTTCCATGGAACCCACTTGTTTTTTCAGCACATCCCACAGGTGCTCGATTGGATCAAGATCTGGAGAATTTGGAGGCCAAGACAATAGCTTTGTTGTATTGGGGACATTCATCCAAATTTTCTTCTTTTGTTGTCCCCATAAACTCACCTTAGTACTTTCCATTCCTGTACATTATCTTACAAAGTGGTCACTTTAACTGAAAGCCTTTTTAATCTTTCAGCTGAACTTACAATCTTACTGTTGAATTAATCCATAACTGAAGGCTCTTTGATATACAGTATTATATTGGTTATTAATGTTATACAGATACTCCTCACTTAACAACCTACCTGTTTAGCAACCACTCAGACTTATGACCTGCTCTCCATTGGATACAATTCCTTGCTCAATGACCAGTTCTCAGATTTAGGACATGCTTTCCAATGGTTTGTGTACACAGTTTCTCGCTTAACGACCATCTCCCAGAATTACAACCAGCTCAGTTCTTTGATTAACGACCATCTCTCAGACATAAAACCAGGTCAGTTCCTTGATTAACGACCATCTCTCAGACTTATGACCAGCTCTCGGTCGGTATGTGTACTGTATACAGTTCCTCACTTACTGACCAATTTGCCAAACAACTGACTTGGAATAGAATTTGGTCATTAAGTGAAGACTTTGTACCTGTACTCAAGGTTTATATTGTCCTGCATACATTCCACACTGGAACACATACAGTCATGCCAAATCGCCCAAAAGGCAAAATGTTCATTTATATATAGAGTAGGATATGTTGTTTTTGTCTTTTGTCACATTGGGTAAATTACTTTTAGCTTCCTGTTCTGTAGGCACAACAGAAAGTGAGAGGAAATTTTTTCAATGTGAAGGACACATTGGAAGGATACCCATTGAAAGATTTTTCCTCAATTTTTGTTCTAGAGACAACTAAAAAGTTTAGATATTCCTATACCAAGGAAATTAGAGAAAGTGAACCTCCCTAGTGGGGAGATAGATAACCATGAAAATATGAGAGGGTTTCTAACCCTTCCTTGCTTTATGGAAAACTAAGATAGGGTGTTTGTGATACAGTTTTTTTAATCATGGTACACATCTCTAAATTTATAATAGTACCATCCATCATTTAACCAGGCATCACTAAATGGCAGACTGTGGTCCGGATCCGGACCAAGCCACTGTCTCATTTGGACCCGTGATCACACCGTTTCGGAGCTGCTTCTTTCCCTTGGCCTCCACCATTGTCATTTTTTAAGTGTTATTAACCCCACAACAGTAAAATCAATCTATACATGCAGTACAGCATGCTTATTATACTCACTGTGAGTATAATCCTCCGCATTGTGTAAAAAGGATATTTGATCCTGTCTTCTCTGATCCTCCCCTTCTTCTCCAGTCCATTTGCTGATAGAACAGAGCCTTCGGGGCATGTTGCACATGCTCAGTTTTGTGTGTATTGCTAGAGAGTTTTTTTTTTCTTGGGAGAGTGCATGTGATCAGCACAAGACCAATCAACGCTGTCCAGACAGAGAGTCAGGGTTTATGCAGCCTCATAGGACAATCAGGGGAGAATGAAAACTCCTCCTACAAGCTTTAACCAGTGCTTTGCAGGACACTGGTAGAAGTCACAAGACTGATGAGAAAAGGTATTTAGCAGTTTATATTTACTAAAATAATTGCATTTCCATGTGTACTGTGGGAGACCAAATATAGTGAATGCACGGTCCTGGGTTTAGTAACACGTTAAGGCAGTGCAGAGAGCAGGAGGCAGGATAGCAATGAACAGGGAGCAAGAGGCACAGCTGCACTGGATGAAGGGTAGGAGCAGGAGTTGCACAAGTTAGCTTTCCAGATCATCTAGCAGGTGATTGGTTGCTAGGACACTGAGGAGTTCTACCAACCAATCACCAGCTTGTTAATGTGAAAAGTTATTACTGGCAGCTCGATTCAGTGTGGTTGCGCCTATCGCTCTCCGTTCAATGCTATCCTGGCTCCTGCCCTCTGCTTTGTGTAAGGTAGGAGAGTGAATTTTGGCAAATGTACATGGATGTGAAGGTGGGGGGACAGGGGGGAGATGTGAAGAGGGCATGCTTTCTGTGTGGGGGTGATTTGCAGAGGAGCAGAGAACAATATTGGGGGGTGGGGGTGATGTGAAAGGGGAGCAGTGCTGTGGGGGGAAGGAAAAGTGGAGCAAGGCTGTGGGGGGGTAATATGGAGGGGGGCAAGTGTTGCGGGAAAATGTAAAAAGAGGAAAGTGCTGTGGGGGGGTGTAAAGGAGAGCAGTGCTGGGGGGGATGATAAGAAGGGAGCAAGTGCCATGGGGGGATATAAAGGTGGGCTAGTGCTGTGAGGGTAGATGTAAAGGGGAGCAGTGCTTTGGGGGGGTGAAGTCAAGGGGGGGGCTTAATTGTTTTTATACCTATTCAGCAAAAAGAGATATCTATGGTATACAAATATATTTTTTGCAGCTGTAAATTTTTTGGATTGTTACCCATTATCAATCATAATTGAACTCCACACATTTGCTCCTGCTGATCAGCACTAAGTTGATTCACATAGTCTAGTTTGAATCTGTGGGTGTACTTTTATTATTTTTTATCACAAGAAATGATTATTCAAGACTCCTTTAGTCAGATCATTGCTCAGTTTTCATACAGTAAAAGTGAAGATTAGTTCTATAAATTCGAAAAAATTTTGGTAAAGGGTTACAATTGTAAAATTGTCTCTTAAGATCCATTCTGCAAATAATATGCTTTAAAACTACTGACTTACCAAAAAAATGACAAGCTTTTTTAGAGAAAATAACATTTCTGGCATTTACATTCCAGCTTTAATTTTTATGAAACCTTACATGCACCTAACATAAGTTGACACTCTAGAACATGTTTTAGTACATCTTTATGTCATTTATTCTGGAACTGGCTGAAGACCATTTGATCCATGAGATTTGGAACTTGTTTCACTGTCGCCCTAGGGCAATCCACAAATTTCTCGTTCAGTGCCTCATCCAACATCAGACGTTACACTGTTTTTGTTTTTTATATATATTGATCTAATCACAGGCCAGTGGTCATTGTATTCTATAATAAAAATGGATCTTGGAATTCGTTTTATCCCAGCGGCCCTAAACTGCTTAATTTTTCAATTTTAGTATTGTGATCGACCTTTCTTACCCATGTTTTATATAAGCTATATGTTCCAGCTGAGACTGGTAATACTATGATTTTTATTTCAGGGATAGATTTTTTTGTCATTTATCAAGCAGAGCTGAAGTTACAGGGAGATGTACGAAGCTATTATGAGGCTGTTCAGGAACAGCGCTTTGACACTAGCTCTGTGCTAATTACTGTTACCTCAAATAATGGAGTGATAAAGACACATTTTACAAGCAATGAAAGTGCTATTAGAAACTTGCCTGTGATTATGCAAATTACTACTAATTGGCACATTACATATAGTGGATCTTATTAGGTTATTCTTGGATTACATTTTTATCATCTCATAATATGTTCCTCGCAATATGCATGTTAAACTGTTACTTTACAAAAGTAAATACCACCTTTGCATTGTTGCATTATAGCAGAAATATATTATAAGCAGTTAAAGGGTAGATCCACCAATAAAATGTAAAAAATAGTTTGGGTTCGGGGCAGATGTCAGTGGATTTAAAGTTAATGAATGCTGTATGTGTATATTTTATTTATTTTGTTTTGTTGTTGAAAAAATTTACTTTATATAAATGTAAATAACAAATATTTTATTGGGGTACATTCTTCCTTGTTCTGCAACACAGTCCAGTCGCACAATAAGTTACATTCAACCAGCAGAATGATGCCTGCTGTACTGTGCGAAGCAAAGTTTACCCCTCTTTATCCCATAAGCATTATGTGGACCCTAAGGTGACACCGAAATACCCAGCAATGCAATACCAGACATGCAGTGTCTGAGTTGAATCAGTGCCTCACAGGTCTCACATGACAGCTTTTTACCTCATAAGCATTATGTGGAACAGGGGCGGACTGACCATTTGGAAACTCGGGCACTGCCCAAGGGCCCGTGGTCAGTAGGGGGATCCATGAGATGCCCCTGGTACCTTTTTCATAGGCTTTTTTGAGTTTGGGCAAGGACACAGGGGCCCAATGATCCCCCATTGCCCGGGGGCCCCCTGGATTGTCAGTCGGCACCTGATGTGGACCCTATGGTGCCACGGAAATACCAATTGGCACAATGTCAGATGTGCAGTGCCTGAGTTGAACCCTTGCCCTACAGGTCCCACATGGCACGCTTTACCCATAAGCATTATGTGTACCCTAAGGTGCCACGGAAATACCAATTGGCACAATGTCAGATGTGCAGTGCCTGAGTTGAACCCTTGCCCTACAGGTCCCACATGGCACCGCTTTACCCATAAGCATTATGTGGACCCTAAGGTGCCACCAAAATACCAAGAAATGCAATGTCAGCCATGCACTGTCTGAATTGAACCCCTACCCCGCACATCACACATGGCACCGCAGCAAAAAAAATCAACTGTACAATATTTTAACAAGCAACAGATATGAGGGTAGATAGAAAGGAAGCAACAGGGAGGTTGAAAGAGTTCACAAGTATGAAGTTTTACTGATATCTGTGTCAAACTGCTCATAATTGTGTAAATATAGTATAAAAAAAAATTCCTATTTACAACTACAGTATATATACAGGTTGGCATTAGCACTGGCAGTTGTGATGATAATAGGTGACAGCTGACTTATCCAGTCCTACATTTGTTTTAATAAATGTTAGTTTCTCTAGGCTTGTGTCAGACAATCTTGTCTTCTTCTTGATGATGATGTTTCCTCTGTTTTAATCAGAAAGGATGCTGGAGGGTAGACATGAAAGCATCAGAATTGCAAATTTGGTCCTATCAATTTATATCTGGTCTGCAGTTGCATACATGACTTAACATTATATGTAAGAGTTCACAGATGCTGGTGAGTGTAGAACACAGGAGTGGAGCACGGCACTGTGATTTCTAAACTAACCGTTTGGAAGATTATTGCACTCTCTTCACTATAGACTGCACTTTAATATTTATGGCACATGAACATTTAATATGTATGTGAATATTTATTTGCACTGATACATAGAGGTTTGAGATTGTATTTGTTCATTTGCAGAGTATAACCTTGTCTTAGCAGCAGCCTTGTTCTAATTTTAAGTATTTTTTTGTGGATTTATATCACTATTTGTAACCACACACACGCATATATATATATATATATATATGTATATATATTTGTTTGTTTTTCTTTTTTTCTTTTGTAGAAGTATTTACACTGGTAAAAAAATATTGGCTTAGTGCGGGTAATTTTGTAATTCAATTACGTATTCCTAACTGCTGCACTGTATACCACACATTATATACTCCAGACCACAGGTGCTCCCACAATGCAATGGTCAGAACTTAGGAATACTTAATGGTACTTAAAGGGACCCTGTTGGCAACTTTAAAAAATGCAGGTAGAAGGAAATACAGTCATTTGAAATGATTACACACAGTGTTTGCCTTTTCCATGAAAGATAATGTATTGATTTCCAATGTGCCTTTGAACTTGGTAGGGAAATATGGAAGAATGAATTTCCTAGCACAGCTACCTCCCTCCTAGCACATCATAGCCCTCTTCTCTTCTGGGAGTGTCTAATTAGTCTCTGTGCAGGCCCATCATCTCCTCCCCTCTCTTCATCTTCCTACTTGACCTTTTTTGTAGCAGCGAGGAGAGAGACAAGAGGGGAATACTATAGAATAGCACTTGAGTGGCAGCTCTGTCTACTGGGGCTGTTGATATCACATTAAAGATAGTGGTGCCTAGCAGCATTATCAAGGCTTTTACAGGTAAATGGAATATGCATACTTTGCATACGCATATAAACGCACATGGAAAGATTTTTGTTGAAATAAAAGGTATTGTGACAAAGGGTCTCTTTAAAGCTGAATTCTAGGTATGGATTTTATAGCATAGTTACATTGGTCCAACTTGGAACAGTGTAACCATGCAGATGCCATACCTGTGAGATCTTTGTGGAAACTGTAATTCACTGTAGTATTATCTGCTACTGCTACAGTGATCACTGCTGTCTTCCGGATCCCATGCCGAACAGCTGCCCTGCTGCATAATGATCACAGGTAGTCACTTGCTTGGCATCGGTGCCATTCACAGAACATCTTGCCTTTTTCTCAGTGAATGTAAGGCATTCTCTGGATGGAAAAAGTGGAGATCAGGATGACACCACCCCATTTCTTCACCTCATCCAATTAGTAAATGCCTTGCATTCAGTGAGAAAAATGTGAAGCACTCTGTGAATGACAACCATATAGAGCAGATGACCCCCTGTGGTAATGTGCAGCAGGGCAGTCAATCGGCAAAGGACCAGGAAAACAGTGGTGATCACTGTAGTTGCTGCAACTAGTACAGTGATTTCCAGCTTCCACAGGGAATCCACAGGTATGATACATACATACTTATACTGGTACAAGGTGAACAAAAGTAACTGTGCTATAAAATCCATACATGGAATTTAAATTTAACACACAGTTCAGAGGGCTGTGCTCAGGTGTACAGTTGTGTTCAAAATAATAGCAGTCAGACATCACTAACCTGATCAATCACTCTTTTTGGTAGAAATGATATTTCTACATGGCAAATAATTTACTAGCAGGTGTAGTAGAGTAATAGAAATCCAACAGACCCAACAGTCATGACATGCATGCTGCTGATTCTGTGTTATTGAATCACTAATTGAAAGGGGCATGTTCAAAATAATAGCAGTGTGGAGTTCTATTAGTGAGGTCATTCATTCTTTGAAAAACAGGTGGCAATTATTGCCCTTATTTAAGGAAGGAAGGCAGCAAATGTTGTACATGCTGGTTACAGTGCATTTCTCTCTGAAATTCTGAGGAAAATGGGTCGTTCCAGACATTGTTCAGAAGAACAGCGTACATATAAAGAAGTGCAGAAAATGATAGGCTGCTCAGCTAAAATGATTGCAAATGCTTTAAAATGGCAACCAAAACCTGAAAGACGAGGAAGAAAGCGAAAAACTACCATTCGAATGGATAGAAGAATAGCCAAAATGGCAAGGACTCAGCCAACAATCAGCTCCAGGCAGATCAAAGAAGGTCTAAGGTTACCTGTGAGTACTGTTACAATTAGACGATGCCTATGTGAAGCCAAGCTATCTGCAAGAAGTCCCTGCAAAGTCCCACTGTTGAAAAAAAGACATGTGCTGAAGAGGTTACAATTTTCCAAAGAGCACATTGACTGACCTAAAGAGAAATGGTGCAACATTTTGTGGACTGATGAAAGTAAGATTGTTCTTTTTGGGTCTAGTGGCCGAAGACAGTTTGTCAGACGACCCCCAAACACTGAATTCAAGCCACAGTACACTGTGAAGACAGTGAAGCATGGTTACGCAAGCATCATGATATGGGGATGTTTCTCATACTACGTTTTTGGGCCTATTTATCGCATACCAGGGATCATGGATCAGTTTGAATACATCAGAATACTTGAAGAGGTCATGCAGCCTTATGCTGAAGAGGAAATGCCCTTGAAATGGGTGTTCCAACAAGACAACGACCCCAAATACACCAGTAAACGTGCAACATCTTGGTTCCAGACCAACAAGATTGACGTTATGGAGTGGTCAGCCCAATCCCCGGATCTTAATCCAATAGAAAACTTGTTCGGTGACATCAAAAATGCAGTTTCTGAGGCAAAACCAAGAAATAGAGAAGAACTGTGGAATTTTAATCCAATCATCCTGGGCTGGAATACCTGTTCACAGGTGCCAGAAGTTGGTTGACTCCATGCAACACAGATGTACAGCAGTTCTCAGAAACAGAGGTTATACAACTAAATATTCATGAAGTGATTCAAAGGAAAGAAAAATCTTCAAACATTTTTCAGTTTATATAGTGAATGTTTGAGTTTGTAAAGAAGAATACAAACTCTGCTATTTTTTTGAACAGTCTAATATTCACTTTTCTTCAATTTTTTTAGAGGAACAACACAAATTTGATATATTTTTCTTCATGTTTTGATTTGGAATAGAATGTGTAGTGTTCCCAATGCATTTGTGTGTATGGAAATAAAAGCTATTAGAAGGATTTTGAGCTTTATTCACTTTTTTCAACACACTGCTATTATTTTGAACACAACTGTATGTAACATATAGCCCTGCTTACTGAATACAGTGTTCGAGAGTCCCCCCTACTTCTTCAGCCACCCCAGAGGCAAAAATCCCCCCAGGCCAAAAGTTTAAGCTCCAGTATGAAGATTTCCCAATAAAAATTCCTCCTTTTGCCTCTTCCCCAAAGCAAAACTCTCCCCCTTCCTCCCACCTCACAAAAATCACACAAGCAAAAAATCCACCTCCAAAAAATGTCCCTCTTGCACAAATCTTCCCCCAACGTCGCCCACCCTAAGCAAAAATCCAGACCTCCAGTAATTCCTTTCCCAGCCCCAACTCCCCCATAAGTAAAAATGAGTCACTCCCCCCCCAGCCTACCCCAAATTCAAATATCCCCCCCCCCCGCTATCCATCCTTAAATTTGTTATCTTGTAGGTGTGACTTATTTTTCCATTTTGGATTGACTTAGGTTAGTGGTGTTGGTGGTCCTCACTGGTACTCTGCCTGTCCTGACCTCAGCTGTGTTTTCAACTATATGTTTGGCCCTATTATGGTTTCCACATTTGGTTTGGGCTACCCCTCTGCCCCCATCCCGCTTCTACCATTTGCAATACATAAGGTCAGGGCCAAATTTAGCTTTTTAAAGCCAGTAGGCATCAAACCTTTGCCTCAACTCTAGAATCACCTCAGGTTCTTGCTTTAGGAGTCCTAACCTGCCTTAGAATATTATAAAAATGTGTAAATATGTTTGAGATTAGATGACTGTAGTTCTACAGTATGTCGGGAAAAAGGTGGGAGGTCAATAATTCTACTGAGTAAAGTCACCTCCTTATACAAAGTGATGGCAGGGACACATTGAATGCCTCCAGGTGCCATTGTGCTAATCCTAGGCTTCCAATGTGTCTCTGTGTTTTTAAGGAGGAGTGGGCTCCCCCTAGGCAAACCTGCCCTTAATGTATCCACTGCTATATATGCTCCAACTTGGAGACTCTCAAAACTATAGTTTTAAGACCCCAGTATACAGAGGAGCCTTGACATGTGCACTGCAGCTTTCACATATATTTGCAAATGTGTGCAACCCTCTGTTTTTAATGTGAAATGTTGTTTGCTTGTAAAATCATCTCTTTGCTGACTAGGGCCTGCTGTGTCTAATGGGGAATTCTGCTCTGCATATGCCATTTTATTGCTGTCTGTGTTCTTGCTGGGGAGAATAATCCTATTCTGTTTGTCCTAGTAATCATCGTCATCAAGACTGGAAGTGAAGGAAAATCCCACATTTGTAGTTGTGTAAATTTGTATAACGTTGCAGTTTTAACAATTAAAAAGGGAATTTCCTTTAGCTTCTTGTTGTGCTTACACAGTTGAATAAAACATATGTGGCATAGGTTTTAACCCTGCCATATATTATCCAACAACTAAAGAAAAGTTTTGGCTTTAGATGTAATTTAATTCTCTACAGAAAGTCCTTTCTTATATTTTCTGCTATTGGTCCATGCACATGAGTCTGACAATGATTGAGCAGCTTCATGCCATATGTAGATAATAAACTGATCTGTGAAAAAATAAACATTTTGTTGCATGAGATGTGATGGTTCATTTCATCAGTGGCAAGTGCTGGGTTTTTGAAATGATTGCAAAACGTTTATTTTCAAACCCATCCTAAATGAATAAAATTGTTTTTTTTTTAAAAAAAAAGTCTTTTCAAAGGTAATGGAATTCAAATTATTTTTTCATGTTTATGAAGTGTAACATTAACAGAAATGTTTCAAGACAGAGCTCAGATCAATTTAACTTTGGGAGGTCGGGGTGTTTTTATTAGGTAAATAGTGTGAGATGATACACAGTGAAGTGAAATACTATCTGTCAAGAGTAGTTTAAGCACCAGCTTCTCCGTTGATAAGTATAAAATGTTTTGTAGGAGAAATAAAAAGCCTGGACTAAAAGCATCAGTTATTGTTTACAGAAGATTAATTTAGTAAGCGCCTGTAAATAGTCACTTACGAATGCACAAAATGGGTTTGTTGATTTGCCCACCAATTTATCTATTTGTCTAGGATTAGATCTGCAGCACTGTGTCCAAGATGACATATGCTGTACAAGACGGCACTGTTTAGGAACATCAAATAGCACGCCTTTCTGCCAGAGATAGAAAAACTAGGTTATGGTAATGGCTTCCAGAGGAAGCTGGACTAAGGCCACTTAGAGATGGGCAGTTCCCACTTCGAGAATATCAGGCAGTGATATATCTGCCAACCCTCACTGGGAAAACACTCTGACATATGCAATATTTCACAAAGTGTTATACAACTGGGAAAATGTCTCAAATGTGTCAGTACAATGGAATGAATGTTTGTTATTCTGTTTTAATATCTCATTATCTAATTAGCCACAAAGTGAAGTCAGGTATAGGATAACTATATGAGTAAAGAACAAACAGAGGGCGCACAGGCCTAGTGCATTACCATAAAAAATGTTTAATAAGAAATAAAGTAGGTGTTGTACTCACAAACGACAATAAAGTCAAGGCACATCATAAAAGAACAGCTGGGTCAACACCGCGCTGAGTAACAGTCCGCAATAGGGAGTGTAGACATCCAATAGGCTGACGCGTTTTGAGGCTCTGAAGAAGAGGCAAGTCCTCAAAACGCATCAGCCTGTTGGATGTCTACACTCCCTATTGCGGACTTTTACTCAGCGCGGTGTTTACCCAGCTGTTCTTTATGACGTGCCTGGACTTTATTGTCGTTTGTGAGTACAACACCTAATTTATTTCTTATTAAACATTTTTTATGGTAATGCACTAGGCCTGTATGCCCTCTGTTTGTTCTTTCCTCATTCAGTATATTTGGATTTCCCCGGTCTTTGAGGGCAGCAAGGTGTGCATGTTCCAGGACATTCTTAATTTGGTTGTAGCCTGCATCGAGTCCATCCCCAAGTGCAGGAGCATTTGTGTTTGCTGGTTCCATAGGATAACTATAGCAAGGTAAAGAAAAACTATAGCAAAAGACATTTCAGGGAAATTCATAAGGGGTGTCTTAGACACACTTTAGAATTCGGGGCACAGCATTGAAAGCGTGGGTGATTCCGGTCAATCTATGTACTTAGTGAAGGATATGTCACCAGCACACCAAGGATCTCCATAAAGGGTCCAACATGTTATTTCATGATTATATCACAGCTAAAAGTAGCAATGATTCAGAGCCATGCAGCACCGCTTCATCATGCCTGATGAAGGGGTCCTGTAAGGCTACAAAACATTGCTACTTTTAGCTGTGATGTGATTACAAAATAAATTTTGGACCCTTTTTATAGATCCTTGGTGTGTTGTGACATATCCTTCACTTTGTACATTTCCAGTTCCCTAATAGCCACTATAGAAATGTGTGCATTTGAGAGATTTCTCTACAATTTATGTAGCGGTCACAGACCGGTACATGAATGTGTCCCTCTCTGCATTGAGGAAAGAGTGTACACAGCAGACATTCCTTCCTCAATGCAGTTACTTTCACCCTCCCTCCCCAGCCACTACACCTTTCACAGTGACAGTCGCCTGTCCAAGGACTTTTATACAGGGTCAGGGCGGAGCCTGATGGGGAACTGTGAGACTAGTTCCCAAACAGGTTCCTTTTACTTTTGACTTGACAGCGCACAGGGCACTTCTGTGCACCGTCAATCGGAAGTTAAATGGACCTGATGGGGAACTTGTCTCTCAATTCCCTATCAGGCTCCTTGAACTCCGTGAATAATAATTTCCCAAATATTGACATTATCCATATTTGTGTAATAAAATCAGTTGAATTCCCGGCCCTTTTGTGTACATTTAGCTTTAGGCCAGGGAATCTCCCAGCAGAGAGCTAAACAAGGCAGAGGATTCAGTCCTGTGTGCAAAGCTGTTGCATACATTACATATTCACAGCACAGGTATGACCCACTCTGAATACTGGCGTACCTCTTTATGCCACAAGAGAGCTGGTCTTAATTAATGCCAGTTTGGTCAACTGAGAACTGATGGTAATTCTTTAGGAATCTGTCATTGCTACAGCAACAGTTTCTTAAAGTGGAGGTAGTAAGAACTACCTGAATTTGATGCACGTGTTGGTAATGCTCAAATCTTACACAAATGCTTTCCTGACTTATGCGCAGGTTCTTATGGTAACCATCATTAGAAAAGTGTCATTAGGGCTGTTTTGAATTTCCTTGAATGTGTTCTGTTAACTACGGTACTTTTATTTTTCTTCAGAGTTACATGCAAACCAAGTTGTCCAGTAAAAGTGACAGTGTGAGTAGCTGCTGTACTTTTTTTTAACCTCCTTCCTGTACAGCCTCAGCATCCCTTTAACTGGGTCTTTACATCCAGGGGTGGGAAGGACTGTCCAGTCATGTGACCACTGTGGCAGGACCATTCTCGAGGGCTGGTCCTGCACGCTCTTGATCATTACTAGAGACCAGAAGCTGTCTCTGACAGCTTGGTCACTGTGCTAGGAGTGCACTCTCAGCAGAGAAACCTCAGCTATCCATGGATGCATATGTGCAGTATGTGGGTGTTATGTGGGCAGCAAGAGACTAAGATGACTCAAAGTATACGTGAAACCATTTACTAAAGTTTAATGTAACATGTTAATGTAAGTTTATAAGTCATTTTCAATATTTTTAAATCTGCAACTTTCATTAAAATAATATCTTGTGATTCTTCTGTGAAGGTCAATGTTCAGAGGTATGTTCATACTTCTTGTATGGGATGACAACAGTTTCTCTCTGTCTCCCAATTGTGCTTCTTTTTTGCCAGCCTGTCACACAGGCTTCTAATGAAGACCACATGTGGCCATTTCAACATTATTTACACATGCATGATCCACTGGTGTCGCCATCAGGAAACCCACCCTAAGAAATGCCAGTCAATAGAGAAAATGGATGTATATGGAAAGTGGCTGCAAAAGACTTCAGGGGAACAGCAGCACTGAGATGCAACAAAGGAAGACAAAAAAATGTTTTATGCAACTGATTCCAATACAGTGTTTTAGCAAAGCAGGTGGCATTCAGTTTGCATCTACTTTAACAATGTAAATAAAAGCAATGTAACAATTAAAATGAAATGTAACAATTATAACCACCTCTGGAAATATTTTGTTTACCCCATCCATTGTCACTATTGCTGGAATGTTTGGTCTACATGCCAATTTTTAGAGGTAGATAAACGAAGCATGCCAAATAAAAAGGTTATTATTATAACAAATAGCATCATTACAAATATCAACTGCATACAGTTTCTAGAAAGCAATATATTTTTTTTTTGCAATAGAGGTCCTTTAATATTCATAATAACTGAACGATATTCAGGTAAAGAGAAGTCTGACACATGCAATATATTCTGTTCACATCTGTCACAAGGTAGACAAGTACTGTGTAGCATTTGAATATGAGTCCCAATGTGTAAATATAAGTCTATTGTAAGTGATTCCCTGTAGATGAATCTGTCTGTTCTTTGCTGCATAAGTTGCCCAGACAAGATCAATATGTTTGATAGTGTAAGAGAGCATGTTAGGGCTGATAGCATGTCAAGCAAGCTCCCACTGGCAAGAAGAAAATAGATGACATGACAAGACCTTTGGCCCCTTTTGTTGGGTTTTAGTAGAAGCTGTGAGTATTGTTAAAAAGGTTTCATCCACTTTATTTTACATCAAAACAGATCTAACAGTGCGGGCTTTCTCTGTTTAAACTATTTATATGACATTATGTTGAATGCCTGCATGGAGCATGTATTTATCTGGAGCCCTGCAGAAAATATCCTCTGGTTGTAGAATGAATATGAAGGTATTTTAAGGCATTATATAGTAGGATAATGATAATGAACCTGGTGGGAGGTGATCCTTAAGAAAATTACATTTCCCTAACTTTCTAAGTCGACAATTTAAAATGCTTCTCAGAATCCACCAGTCTGTATATCTCAACCAAAAATGTCATATTGTATGTACTAATTTTGCTGTCATTCATCCACTACAAGGCAAAATTTAAAAAATGTTAAAGCCCATATCTGGGCAATAATGAACCCCCTCTCATCCAACCTCTGGAGCATGCTATAGTCACCAAAGTCCACCATCACGGTCTCGTTATTGATATGTCCAATCAAAGGGGATGGTAATCTAGTGCTGCAGATATGCCTGTAATGGCATCACCGTTGATATTCCTCTTCTGGATCCTGAGAGGACAGCCAATAGGAAGTGAAATGGATATCCGAAGAAGGACTCTGCCTCTTATAAACAGAAGAAAGAAGATTTGGGACTGGAACATTGTGTTACTACAAATTTAGACGAGCAAAGTGGAATTTTTTCAATGGCAATAATATGTTAGAGGTTGTGTGTGTGTTTGGGGGTGGGGAGGAGACGTGGAGTTGAGCATCAAAATATTTTCTTACCATCCTTTACAGACAAGAATTTAAGATGTTAGCTTCAAGGACAGTTATGGGCACTAATCTTTTATTTAAAATAATCATATATTTTTATTTATATTACTACCTGTTCCTAGATGTGGTGGCTTCATTAGTTTTTCCTTTTTCATTTTTACCTGGTTATTCTGCCAGTAACACCCTTCCTGGCCTAGGGGGAGAACCATAACTCACAGTACTTTATGGAGGAGCAGCATTGTCACACTAAGACAGGAATACAAAACACCTTCCCTTCTTCCCTTCCCTTTCCTAGTTAGTTGAATAATTCATAGACCAAAAAGAAGCAAATAACAGACCTTAATTATTAGGGTTAGTTTAGGTAGAAATAAAAAAGGGAAGCCCCCAAAACTTCACAGCCATAATCTTCAGGTGCTGTGATGCTTAATACAAGCGTTGGATCTGTCACAGGCACTTGTTAAACTTGCCGATTATGCCCGTCCTTTCCCTCCCCATTCATAGAAGCTGTACTTTAGCTTCTATGAACAAAAAGCACTCTGTGAATGAAGGAGGCAGGTCATTCATTCAGTTGTCCATTCTCCATTCATTGAGTGCTCCATTTATCCTCCAATCCTAGAATGCTCTATATCAGCCATAGGCCCTGGAACCCCACACCATGTTTAAGAGAAATACCTCAGTGGCACATAAACATTGTCAACATTTCTGAGCCAGTGTCTCACCAATATATATTTTTTTTCTAAACAAAGAATATGATAATAATAAAGATATTAATAATAATAATAGTATTGAAATAAAAATAAAAACAAATAAAAATAAAACAAGGAATAATTCATTCAAGGAGGTTTTTGAGGTAGAATTAAAGCCTGATTTTTTTTTTTTTTCAACACAAGGCACAGTACTTACATTTAATGACAAGTGTCCCTTGTGCTGGTGCCAGCCATCATAGTTAAAATCCAAAGTCATCTGCACCCCCAAATCCCCACAGCTGCAATTTTCCAGCACTGCAGGTGTATGGAAGGGACAGAGGTTTTCAGATTTCAGCTAATACAGCTGGCACCAACACAAGGGGCACCTCTCATGTGAGTACTGTCCCATGTGTCGATTAAAAAGAAAAAAAGTCTTTAATTCTTGCCCCAAAAACCTCCATCAAAATAAATAATCCTGGTTTTGTTTTAATTTGCTTTTTAAGCTGATGTTTAAATCTGTTTTATTTTTACATTCTTTGTCCCCCCCTCCCCCAAAGAAAAAAAAAAATATATATATATATGTATATATATATATATATATATCTACACTGCTCAAAAAAATTAAAGGAACACTTTGAAAACACAAAAACACATCAGATCTCAATGGGGAAAAATGTCATGCTGCTGCATATCTATACAGATATGGACTGGGTAATGTGTTAGGAATGTAAGGATGCCCCATCGTTTGATGGAAATGAAAATTATCAACCTACAGAGGACTGAATTCAAAGACACCCTGAAAATCAAAGTGAAAAAAATTATGAAGCAGGCTAGTCCATTTTGCTGAAACTTCATTGCAGCAACTCAGAATGGTACCCAGTAATTTGTATGGCCCCCATGTGCTTGTATGCATGCCTAAGAACGTTGGGGCATGCTCCTAATGAGACAACGGTGGTGTTCTGGGGCATTTCCTTTCAGATCTGGACCAATGCATCACTGAGCTCCTGGACAGTCTGAGATGCAACCTGGCAGCGTCGGATGGACCGAAACATGATATCCCAGAGGTGTTCCACTGGATTTAGGTCAGGCGACCGTGGGGGTTATTCAGTGGTATCAATTCCTTCATCCTCCACAAACTGCCTGCATACTCTCGCCACATGAGGCCGGGCATTATCGTGGACCAGGGGGAACCCAGGACCCACTGCACCAGCATAGGGTCTGACAATGGGTCCAAGGATTTCATCCTGATACCTAATGGCAGTCAGGGTGCCATTGTCTAGCCTGTAGAGGTCTGTGCGTCCCTCCATGGATATGCCTCCCCAGACCATCACTGACCCACCACTAAAATGGTTATGCTGCACGATGCTACAGGTAGCATAATGTTCTCCAAGGCAAATTCCAGCTCTCCTAGAGTAACTGCTTGTCCCCTGGAATCTCTTCCATGCTCTTGAGACTGGGAGACACAGCAAACCTTCTGGCAATAGCATGTATTGATGTGCCATCCTGGAGGAGTTGAACTGCCTGTGCAACCTCTGTAGGGTCCAGGTATCGCCTCATGCTACCAGTAGTGACACTGACCCTAGCCAAATGCAAAACTAGTGAAAAACAGTCAGAAACGATGAGTAAGGAAAAAAATGTCAGTGTCTCTACCTGTAAAACCATTCCTGTTTTGGGGATTGTCTCATTGTTGCCCATCTGTTGTTAATTTCATTACCACCAAAGCAAATGAAACTGATTAGCAACCCCCTCTGCTACTTAACTGACCACATTTAGTTGACTTGATGCTATACTCTGATTAAAAAGTATATATAAGGATTGTAGGCAATGTTTGTGTCACCTACATGGTGAGGACTCCAGACTCTATGGCTTTTTGTTTTCTCAGAATCCTAATAGGTTTTGTTCTGGAGCCCAACAGCATTGTAGATCTTTGGGTGGGATAAAGCCCTCATTACCTGGGCCACATCTTACCTGGTAGCCAGACTTCATTATTATTCCCACCTATCCAGATACTTTATAAATGTGAGATGACTGATAGTCAGGGCTCTCTTTCTGTTGCTCTTTCTGCTACATTAGTCTTCTGCTGGGTGGAAAGACTGACCGCAGACAGAACTCTTAAAGGGTTCAAGGGCTGCCTGTTTGTTTTGGGGAACCAGTTAGTGGCTCAAATGAGCAGAAGTTTTTTTGTTTTATGCTATGGACGTACTGTACAAAGCCAAAATACAAAGACAAAGTATTACAGGAGCACTGTGGGTTATCTAAAGAGACAGCAAAAGCAGCTCTTTTTCTTGCTTGCCTCCTGAGAGTGAAATGTTAGACTTAGAGACTTACAGTCACTCCTCATTCTCTCATTCATTCCTTTGTGTAATGTTGATAAGATAGTTCCAGCAAGTAATTCTAGCTTTTGCTCATCATCATTTCATCAGCCATTACATGTCAGCACCAGTCATATGGAAGATTTATGCATTGTGCAAATAGCTTTTTGTGAGCTTGCAACAACTTTGCATAATTAGTTGTATAGTTATATGACTGTAAATGCATTTTAGGGAAAATAGGAATTGATTTTTCTTTGTCTTTAAATATTTTTATATTTCTTGTTATATATTTCAAGGGTTGTCTTGTTTTTATTACATGTAATACTGTGTGTAAAAATGATCATCACAGTCTTTAAAGGGCCATAAAATCTAGAGTACATGGTGCCTTATATGGAATAAGTAATAATAACATTTCACCAATCTGTATGCACAGTAAAAATCAACCTTCTGCAGGAGCTACATTACTTATACAGAAATGTCCAAGATTGTATTCTCAGAATAAAAGGTACTGATAGAAAATTTGATGTGTACTGGAAAATCATTCCTGATTGACACAATTTTATTTTAAATAGATGAATTTTTGATAAATTCAAGAATCTTTAATACCATGCTGGTCATATTCTGCCTGTCTTCCATTAGTGGTTTGGTAGATTCAGGCATTGTTACAAATACCTGGGTATGTAAGGATGTAAACTATAGCCCATAGAGGCAGGGCTAGTCAGTAACACATTCCCATGCATAATAAATGGTCCCACTGTGTAGCCTGCCAATTGAATCTGGATAGGTTTTCATTGTTGCCTCAACACAGTTTGTATGTTGTTGTTGGTGGTGTATTGCAATGACTGCTTTACTCACACTGGATTGGCAACCTTTGAACTTATAACAGAGCAATAGTTTTCCCTGTTATTTTTAGTAATATGTTCTATTTCAGCCAGTGCCAGTGTATAGCTATGTATGATCTTTTTAGCACGATACTATAGCCAGCTTAGCTGACTGGGGTAGGACAGTTGTTCTAGAGGGGCAGGGACTATAAATCCAGCCCTGCCTACAGGACAATGTTCAACCATTTTGTGCAATGAGGATATTGATTTAATAAGCAATACTATTTTGTCCAGTGATAGAGAATAATTTATCTAAGGAATGATAACATTTTGTCAAAAGAGGGGTGCAAATATTAAGACATATTAAAAGGATACAGTAGATGTTACATACAATGAGGTTGATTTGGAATTGGTAGGAATGGTATGGGACATGGGATGAAGTTGTCTCAGATGTAGGCTAAAGGGTGAGGCACATGGGATGACATTTTGTTAAGTTGTAGGATGAATGGTGAAGTTCTAAAATAAACACTATAGGTAGGACTAAAACTTTACCTTCTTGTGAGAGATCTACCTGTGTATAGTCAGCTGTTTAGAAATGTCAGCAAAATTAATTTAGCATGTAGTGACCCATTATTGAACAGCTGTTAATGCCGATTTGAGACTAAATGGTGAGGATGCAATTCTGGGTTAGTTAACATTTTTTGTTTAAATTATTAAAGCGATAGTAAACTCCACTTTATGATTTATATAATAAGACTTACCTGTAAGTATCTATAGGTACTGTCAGGAATGGACTTGCCAGTAATGGTGGGACTCACCTGCCTTGTGGGCTGCAGTACCAGGGCTGGCCAGCGTGTGCTCTCAGCAATCAGAGACTCAACCCTGCAGTCAGCCAAACACCTGAAGCTGATTACGGAGGTGTATTTAAGGGATGGCCAGACCTGCAGTCTGGGCCTTGGTGTGTGTTTTTCTATGGGCCCCTGTATCTTGTTACCTGCATTCCTGTTCCTGTTCCTGCCTGACTGACTCGTTGCCGACCCTGCCTGATCCTGACCTCTGCTGACTTCTCCTGTTTGATCCCTGGCTTGTGACCCCGACCATTCTCTGCCTGACCCCCTGTACCTACCTGCCCGTTAGTTGCTGTACCCGGCTCGTGACCTGACTACTCTCTGCCTGCTCCTCCTGTTCCTACCTGCCCGATTGTTATTGACCCGGCCTGCCTGACTACGCTTGCATTGTATGTATTGTTATCTGTGGGTGGCTTGGTTTGGTTCGTTTGCACTTTGTTTATGTTTTAGTATTGCACTGCGTTTTGTATTGTTAGTATTAATAAATTATATTGTTTATAACATATCTGAAGCCTGCGTTTCCCTGCGTCAGTTCACATACCTCTGGTCATACCCGGAGCCCTGACAGGTACAGTGAATATCTTCTAAACGTGTACCATTTATGAGGTATTCACATCTGTAGAGGCTAGTGACATCACTTGTTGAAATGTGCACTATGGAAAAATTTGTTTCGTTTCACTTTTATTTGTTAAGTAAATTGTTTAGATTCTTCATTATCATTATGTTATAATGATTCATTTTCTGAACAATTCGTTATTTGGGGAGAGTATGAATTTGTTATTCCAAATCAATTTCGTATTTTCAAAAGTTCTGTTATTCTTTTGTTAATTCAGATTGGCTATATTCATTTTAACGTAATAAAATAATATGTTAATTCATTAAGTTATTGAGTTGAATTTATTCCCCAATTCCCAACTGACATTGTTTGTTGGACCATGCACATACAAATTAAACAAATGTATCTCAAGTTTAACCCCAATACAAAAATAATATCATTCAAATATTCACTCTATGCTCACTAGAATAAAAACAAATGGATCTAAATCAGTTTGGATCATTCGTTCTCATTATGTTATTTCGGATGCTTTAAACATTATTAAAAGGCCCAAACTATTGCATCATGTCATCCGAATTAAATAAATGAATATGAATGAATTTGTTGTTTTCATTATAATTTATTTTGTATTAGTTAAAATTCAGTGCTATTGTGATTTGGAGATTCAAATACATCCGAATCTCTGAATAACGCAAATTTCATCAGAATTTTGATTCATAATGAAACTAATTGCACATTACTAGTCACCTGCACATGCACACTGTGCTCTGAATGGATGGCACACTAGAGTATGTCATCCATTGAGAGCACTGTGGCGCAACTGTGACTCCCATGCACATGTATGAGTGTGACATCATCGCGGCCTGGCCATTCAAACGGCTAGAGAATGCAAACCCTGAAGGAAGACCGGGTGAAGATGCAAGCGCTAACACCATAAGACTGCCACAATGTGCATGTTATTACCTAAACTGGCTGAGGGCACAATTTTTTTCTTTTTTGGGGGGGACTATACTACTGCTTTAGGAGCTAGGTGAATATGCAGCATTTATTCTCAAAACTATGATAAATATTTACATTTATCAAAGGAGTGATAGCCAGTATTTTAAATGCAATAGCTCTCGGGTGTCATATAAGAATGGTGGGGCTGCAGCTCCAGGTTTGTTGTCAGGAGGTACATCAGTTAAATTATTACATCTCAAGTTCCATTAAGAAATTTTTTTTTTTAAAGGGTGGGGAGAATCACACAGGACTGCTACTTGTGATGAAGGAATTGATTACCCTGATTTAGGATTCAAAAAAGGTCTTTCTAGTCAACATTTTTAAAAGGGGTTGTACTAATCTGCTAACTATATAAACTGCATGATGTTTGTAAAATGTTATTTTGGAAGCCAGGGGACAAATGTGAGCTGGGGTACCCTGTTCTAGATTGGACCATCATAGGATGTAGAAGAGGGCTTGTTCACTTTAATACTTGTAATCTGTCTTGTGAAATAGATCATAGGATCAGATTTAACAAATTGACGTCAGAACAAATCTGCACAGATTTGCTTATCAATAGTCACAACTCTTAGCATTTACTGATAAAATTTTAATATACCCTAGAAAAGTATGCTAATAATATTGACTTCTTCAGTCTGCAATGCCTCTTGCATTATTAATGTACTTTAACAGCTACAAAAGAGACATTACTGATGGACACATGCAAGAGTTGATGAATTATACGTATGAATAAAACCAGTACATTCACTCTGTTTAAATGTTTAGGTGGACTCATACATCATTTAAACAAGCTAGGTCTATCCGTTTATATTGCCACATGTATATAACATCATAATTGGAAAAATAATGCTCTTTTTACTGTCTCAAGTAATTGCAAAACGTAATTATATTTGCATTAATGAGAAACTACCATCAATATTATTGGACAGCCATAAAAAAGTGATAGCAGCAATGCAATTTTGCCTAACTTGCACATATGGAAATCAAGACTTATAGCATATCAATACTCCATAGAAATAGATATATGTTATGTGCTAGATTTATAAGTGGCAAGAAACGTGGAGAGTTTTTATTTACAATGTTTTTTAATGCAACATAATCTAATTGTTTAACAAAATATACCATTTTATATTTTTTTTAAATAAGTGTCTCTTTTATCAGTAGCATCAATTAGGACAAGTGTCAATGGCTTTTGCTAGCATTAGAAATGTTTCTCTACCCATACAAATCTAAAGTACAAAAACTGTAGAGTTTATTAGGGGTGGGGACAATTTGCAGCATGAAACATACTCATAACTCATCTGATGATAGAGGGTCATATCCAGGGGCGGACTGACAACTCATGGTGCCCCCGGGCAATAGGGGATCATGGGGCCCCTGTGTCCTTACCCAAACTCAAAAAAGCCTATGAAAAAGGTACCATGGGCATCTCATGGGTCCCCCTACTGACCCCGGGCCCTCGGGCAGTGCCCCGAGTTTCCAAATGGTCAGTCTGCCCCTGGTCATATCATACCATCAGCAACGTAAATCATTTAGTAGCTTAAGCTGGCCATACCTTGTTTTTTTGTTTTTGTGATCAGCAATTGGCTGATCAAAAAAACTGAGCTGATTGACCACACATACAGATATGCAGGAATCCTCCCAGTTGCACTATTGTATTCTGACAGCGGAGACTGCTTCACTGTCAGAATACACTGATCAGTGCTGCAACCAATTGGCTGCATTTGCTGATCAAAGGAAAATTTAGCAGCAGTCCCGTTCGAGAGGAGTCAGTCATTAGATTGACTTTTCTTGAATGGGAATGGGCATAGATGGATTGAAATTTGTCTGATCCCTGCTGAACCGGCCAAATTTTCCATCTTCGACCAGTTAACCTTCAAACATTGCCAACACATTTTGCCTACCATCTAATCCTTTTCAGATTTGTTGAACAAGTATTGAATTAAGAGTGATGGGATCTCACAGCTTGAAATTAACCACTTCCATACTTGGCAGTGTCACCCCCTCCCTGCCCAGCCCAATTTTCAGCTTTCAGTGCTGTCGCACTTTGAATGACAATTGGGTGGTCATGTAACAACCACACTGTACCCATATGAAAAGAAAGGCAGAGCTTTCTTTTGGTGGTATATTAATCACTGCTGGGTTTTTAATTTTTTGCTAAACAATTGAAAAAAAAGTTATTTTTCTACACTGATATGCGCTGATGAGGCTGCACTGATGGGCACTGATAGGCTGCACTGATGGGCACTATGAGGTAGCCTGACATGCACTGATGAAGCGACACTGATGAGCACTGATGAGGCAGCACTGATGGGCATTGATGAGGCAGCACTGATGAGGTGGCATGGATGGGCACTGATGAGGCGGCACTGATGGGCACTGATAGGTGGCACTGATGGGCACTTATTGGCACTGATGGGGCTGCACCGATGATCAAGGGACTGATGATCAGCGCCCTGATTACACTGTTCAACAAATTTTTATTTTTTGCCAGTTTTGGAAACAAAAGGATCCATTTCTTAATGAATTTCACATTCTGAGTTCAAATATAACAATGAAATTTGTCAATTGGCTCTAGTTTTTCTGTAAACGGAAAGTTTTCTACTATAGGCGTAATGACTACATAATGCACAATAATTATATAGATAGATGTCTTTCCACAAATATAAAGCAAGTGATATTGACTACATAACAAAGCCTAAATGGCATAATATATTGCATAGGATTACCAAGAAAAATTATAGCCATAAGCTAAGTTGAATCATTTTAATACTTAGGATTCTCACTAGTTTTGTCTTCAGTTTGTGTCGGTTTTGCTTCTCTTGGCTTTTCTCTTGTATTCGAGGAAAGGGCTATCTCTTACAACTGCACGTGACTACACGCTTCAGGTTCTTCCTCACTTGACTCAACCACGAAGGATTCTGGTGCTTTAGGAATTGGTAGCCCCTCTCCATGAGGAACTGGACGTATTGCCGATGGAATATTTGGATAGTGCACAGATAACTTTTTCTTCTTATTTAGCCCTTTTACAATTGGAGGCACCATACAAAAGTAACAATTACTAACATGATCTGTTGGCTCTCTCCAAATCATTGGCACAGCGAAAGGCATAGATGCCTTTTTTCCATTCAACCATTGCTCCAGTGCCGTCCCACAAGAATTGCAGCATATATGTGGTGCCCAGCTCTTGTCCTGGTCTCCTATCTTGCAGCCAAAATACAAGTTGTAGGCTTTCTTAATCATTCCTGTTATCCTCCTTTTTTGTGAGATAAAAGTTATTTCACCGCAGATATAGCAGAAATTATCTGCTTTATTCACACAAGTTCGAGGCATTACTGAGTAGCCTATATAAGCAGAAAACGAAATGTAAAGACGAACTCCAATCAGCTACAGATACTGCAGCTTTTATGCAGTGAAGTGATGCAATTAAAGGCTAATATTGCATCATCTCAGTATACATGCAATTTTCTATTGGTCACCAGTATCAATTGCGCAATATGCAGCTGAAGTTGCATCATAATTTTGAATGGCTTACGTCATTAGATGGGTGAATATATCATGGAAACTAGAGCCAATCAACATTTTTTAGGGTCATTTTCGTTTTCAGCACCCCAAAATTATGTAAGATTAGCTAATTTTATGCCCAAAACTTTTTACCTGTTGAACAGTGTTATCAGTGTAATTGTGCACTGTCAGAATTGCTGGTTGCCGGCTCTCCATTCATCATGTTGTGTTTACATGTGATCAGCTGTGATTGGACACAGCTGATCACATAGTAAAGGGCTGCTCTAATTGGTGCTTTACCGTGATCTGTAATCAGATGTGTCTGAAGGACACAGTGATCACAGAGCGCACTGGATGCGTGCCCCAGGGGGCACAGTTCTTGGAGGACATCCATGGACTCCCTCCCAGAACTGGACGACCACGCTGTTGCCATCTTTTGGCTATAGCGCAGTTAGGAAGAACTTAACCTGGTCACACGTGGATGGAATTTCGTCCAATTCATGTTGAATAAACCAAAATTTGTTTCATGGGAGGATTTTTCAAAACTACTGGGACACAGACTTGGGTGAAAAAATTCTCAGCCGAACAGTGTCTTCATCCAGCCAAATGTAGGCCCTGTTCAGGTAGTCTGAAAGCCACAGGTGATGGTTGTCAGAATACATTCATCCACGCCATTGGCTTGAACAAGAGAAATCTTAAAGTCTAGGCCCAGCTTTATGAGGTATATTTAAATCGGGTTGTAAATGAAGACGTTTGCTAGGAGAAATATATAATTAGCTATTGTTGAACTTTATCTGGGAAGAGGCTGCCTGCTGATTCATCAGCTTTAATATGTTCTAAGTTGCTGTCTGTCAGGAATCTCGAGTTTCTCCGCGGCGCACGGGTCTGCGCATGTGCGGAATTCCGAGGCGCCCATGGCAACAGCTGCGGCCGTGCATGCGCACTCGCGCACGCGGATGCACGCCTGGCACCAATGACAGTGCAGGGCGCACTATTTAAACCGGTTCTTGCAATGCTCAAGTTGCCGTATGGTCTTGTTTCCTGTTTATCCTGTTCCTGTAAAAGTATCTTGTTGTTGCCGAATTCTGCCTGATCCTGAGTACTGCTGACCGTCTTCTGCCCTGACCCCTGGCTCGTTTGACCACTCTTCTGCCTGTCCCGATTGTCTGACCTCCTGCTGCTGAACCTGGCCTGTGACCCGACTATTCTCTGCCTGCTGCTCTGTCCCGTTCTGCCTCCACCGTTACCGACCCGGCCTGTCTGACCCTGCTACGGTTCACAGTGTGTTCCGTCCATCCATCCTGCAGGGATCCATCCGTTACCGTCGAGGCCTGCTCAGCCTCCTCACATCAGGCTCTTATCCAGCTACGTGCCACTGGTGGTTCCCTCTACTACAGCTGGGCATACCCAGGGGCCGCGACCTGGTCTCAGCCTTCTCCAAGTCCATCCCCACCATCAGGGGCTCTGGTGAACAAGCAGACTGGGGCTTAGACTCCACGCCCTGAGGAATCCTGTGGACCCATACAGCTGCCATCAATAGGTACTTGACACTGTCTCAGAACAATCAAGCAGATCAGGAATGTTTGACTGCAATACTTGTAATGGATTAGTGATTCAAATATTGTAGTAGCTCCATACAACAAGCATTTTCAAGAAGTAAAAAATGCCACTCTACATTCTTCCACTGCTCCAGTTTTCTTTCATTATAAAAATTTGCTTCTATTTCCTACTGAAACCTTGTATCCATTTCTTTTTATCTTGGCTTAGCAAGTGCAATGTTCATGATTTCATTACTCACTTTTTGCTTAGTTTCATGGAGAGCTCACAGGGGACAAACAAATTCCCTAGCCACAGTTTCTCAGCTCTCCAGACAATTCTGACTATATAAAATCCCAGCCATAGCTATTAAAATGATTACATTAGCTGTTACTGAGCTTGTAACAATCTTTACACAGAGAAATTAACACTTGGGTAACATATTTCACTGTAATTGTCCAAAAAGTATATGAAAACAGTGTTTATCTCAGTTTATTTTCTAGGCTTCGGGTAGAAACACACATTTAATTCAAGGACTTGGCTTGACCCATAGAAACATAAAAGAGTGATGGCAGAAAGAATATGTGGTCCATCCAGTTTGTCTCATATATATATATATATATATATATATATATATATATATATATATATATATATATTGCCAAAAGTATTGGGACATCTGCCTTTACATGCACATGAACTTTAATGGCATCCCAGTCTTAGTTCATAGGGTTCAATATTGAGTTGGCCCACTTTTGCAGCTATAACAGCTTCAACTCTTCTGGGAAGGCTGTCCACAAGGTTTAGGAGTATGTTTATGGGAATGTTTGACCATTCTTCCAGAAGCGCATTTATAAGGTCAGGCATTGATGCCAGATGAGAAGATCTGGCTCACAGTGTCCGTTCTGATTCATTCCAAAGGTGTTCTGTTTGGTTGATCTCTGTGCTATTTTCTTTATAGATGTATTTGCATTTTCCTATAACTGTTAAGTCTCTGTCTCTAGTCCACTGTCCATCCCACCACCTTCTCATTATTGTCTTGTTCATGGGTGTGGCTGGCATGTAATGATAGAGGGGGGGGGTGCAGAAGTGGAGTATGGGGCAGAGCTGGAAGGGAGTGCAGAGGTGGAAGGTGGTGGATGGGGCTGCAGTGGTCGAAGGCATTGGAAGAGGTGGAGATGTGAGCTTTAATAGAAGAGTGATGTGGGGGCAGAAGTAAGTAGTGGTGGATGAGAGGTGCAGAAGTTATCAGTGGTGAAAAAGGGGATGCTAAGGTAAGCAGTAGGCAAGGAGATCTGTGGTGAACAATGAATAAAAGGGTACAGAGGTAGATGAGGGGTTACAAAGGTAAGTCACTGGGCAAAGGGTTAATTGGGCAAGGGGTGCAGAAGTAAGTTGTAGATGAGGGGTACAGAGGTGAGTGGTGATGGGGGGGTTGCTTGTGTGTGGAAGGGTGGGGTGCTTGAGGGAGGGTGTTACTGAGAAAGATTTTTGCTTTGGGTGACAAGGGTAACATATCCACAGCTGGAGATGAAATGACTGGTTACAGCGACCTGGGGAGAAGTGTGTTAGTCCCCTGCTCATGTGAAAATGCTTAGCGATTTGCTGCCGGATCTGAGCTCTGTTACAGGAAAGGAGGTCACATGCTTATTTATACCCAGAAGTGCTGCATACTGCAGATGGCAGCAGACAGGTGAGGAACAGCAAGAGATTCATGGCACAGTGAGTGTAAACCTGGGCATACATTACATGTATTCCTGATGAACCAGACAAACTTTACTTCATTGCTGGCCCTGATGGCATCCCCCCCACCCGACATCCTTTAATAGAAAAATCAAAGAAACTCAATATACACTGATTATCCCTTCTCTCTTCTACCCTTCTTTTTTCTTTCTTTTTTTTCCTTTTTCTTGCTCTTACTTATCTTTCCAATCAGATGCAGCTCCTGTTTGGATATTCTGACAGCAACTCCTGCTTCTGTCAGAATACAAGAGCCGCCGAAGGAGATTTATCTATCCAAGTTGTATAGCATGGCTGTAGGAACCTGTAATAGTGTTTTCATTCTGCTCACAGGCTGAATGAAATGAAAAATATCTATGTGTGTATGACTATTCAAAGAGTTAGGTAAATGGCCCTTTGCAGAAGCTCTCACCCACAAGGTGACAGTGGGGTTGATTTACTAAAACCAGAGAGTGCAAAATCTGGTGAAGCTGTGTATGGTAGCCAATCAGGTCCTAACTTCAGCTTCTTTAATTAAGCTTTGACAAAGTCAAGTCTAGTTTTAGTAAATCAACCTCAGTAAAGTATTCCTGACTTCTGTACTCTGTATTCTGAGAATGCAGCATCCAGGCATGTACAACATATTACAGAACATACAGAGTGCAGAGGTTACATATCTATTGCTCAGTAGTCTTTGACGATTTTAATGACATTCTTTTCTAAGGTAGGCTCAGATAAAGTGCTAGAATAAAGAAATGTCCGTTTTTAAAGTGTATATCTAGCCCAAACTTTTTTTTTTTAGTTTTTGGAGGAGGGGGAAGGTTTAAAACATCTGTCATGTCACTTACTGTCCCACTGAAAAATGGTTTGAACAGAACTGAAATGAAGGAAAATCTGCAACAGGGACACAAACAAATAAGTTGACCGAGGTTGTTGCCCTAGTCTTCTAAAGAAAAAACACTATGTTAGGTTGTTTACTAATATTGGAGCGTGCAAAATCTGGTACAGCTCTGCATAGAAACCAATCAGAAAAACAAAATAGACCTTGCGAGCTGCTAAAAACCAAAATAGTGTCAATTTCCAAATAAAAAATAAATATAAAATAAAATATGAAATCCAGAGTGTCTATGGAAAAACTATAAATAGTGTTATCTCCCTTTTACCAGCAGCTAAGTACCTACTGTATATGCAATACAATTCAGCATAGAAAATGTTAAGAAACAAATTAGTGCAGAACTTAGTATAAATTAAATATCAATAACAGTGTCATGAACAAAAAACTAAACCATCACATATAAATTAAAAAAAATCAGAAAATTTCTTGAAAAAGTCTGTTTAGCTTCAGTTGGTATAGAACACCTCTTGTGGCACCATCCTTTTTAAAAACTTTGTGCTGAAAACACCACCACCAGATGTCTGCTCACCTCAAATACTGTACATGACCTCGCAACTTAATGTTTGGTCAAATCAAGCCTTTTGTCCCTCAATGGACTACATAGTTTTTCTCTGTGTGCTTGAAACACTCTCAACAGCTTCTCTTAAGTCTCCTTCAGTCCCCCACTCCACCTTTCCTTGTTGCAACTGCTCAAGCTTATGTTCATAAAAGCACTGCCAACCTCTGCCATGCACCTTTCAGCTGCCAAGCCAGGAACTGGTTCTGGTTCCGGTCTACACCATTCTGAGTGCACCAGTTTTAGTAAATCTCCCCCTTTCTATTTTGTAAAACATTGTCATTAGGAAAAGAAGTGAGGGCAAATCTCGTTAACCATTTAACACCTCCTGGCCCTTTGAGAGCTTCTAGATGCTAGGAGGTGGAGGCAGACATTCAGATCATGTGGTCTTTGTAATTGACTGTCACAGCAGTCACATGATTGGAAAGCTCCCGAAGGCTTTGGGAGCTTACTGATCACCACCGGCTACCATGCTGGGAAAATACAGGAAGCGCGCAATCAGTATGGTAAGTGGTTTCTTCAGGGCCACATACTGTATATGCGGCTGCTCAGCGTTGAGGCCCACCTGTGCCATCTGGTGCCATGGAGTTAATGGAGCAATAGATAGAAGTTAAAACCTGACAGGGGTTCTAATCCTACTGCTCTATCTAAAACTAAACAAGTTGTGACTGGACATACACTTTAAAACTAAATGTGCTGATGTTCATACTGTGTGTGTCTTGCTTGCAGCATATTTAAAAGTATATTGTAGCTATAAAGTCTGCAACATATGTGTGGTGTGTATACAGCTAGAATGCTTGGGTTCTATTTAACTATGTTTGTGATATGTAAGTGCCTCCAGTGCCTCTCACACAACGTACCGTTTTCTTTCCCGTAAGGGTGGCCTGGATATCTGGGTGCCCTCTTATAATAAAAGGACTTTAAGATTATGATAAGTCTCCCGCCACAAACCCTCACATCCCCTTGGGGCATCAAATGTTAGATCAAGGCCTTTGTCCCCTTAACATGCGGACAGGCACATTTTAAGGGGGGTTACCATCAGCCACAGATCTGTCATTTTGTGGAGGTAGTTTTTTTATGTTACTTTAAAGGGTTAACTCCTACTGTTCCGTAAGTCCTACTGTTCTGTAACATGTGCAGTTCCGAAGCATCATCTAAGCCAGGGGTCTCCAAAGTTTCTAAACAAAGGGCAGGTTTACTGTCCTTCATACTTTAGGGGGGCCGGACTGTGACCAGTGGGAGAAGAAAATGAGAAGAAAATGTTCTGGTGTCAGTGGGAGTAAACAATGCCCCATCATTGGTATTAGGGGGAGTAATAGTGCCCCATCATTGGTATCAATAGGAGAAATAGTGCCCCATCATTAGTATTAATGGGAGGAATAGTGCCCCAGCCTTTTTATCAATTAACCACTTCCCAACCGGCTGTTGTATATAAACGGCCTGACGGTGGCACTGCAGGGTCGGGTGGCCATTTATAAACGGCCTCCTCGTACCCTGCTTGTGCGCGCTCCCCGGGAGCGCGCAGCACCGCGATCCGGTGCCCGCTGTGTCCTCCGGTCACAGTGAAACACTGATCATCGGACGGGACCTCTGTACGAGGTCCCGATCATGTGATCACTGATTGGCCAATCAGTGATCACATGCAAAGTAGTAAGCAAGATGTCACTTGTGACATCATTGCTTACTACGTGTGAAATCTGTGAATGATCACAGAGGTCACATGGTACAAGGCTATTCACAACAGCCTTGTACCATGTGACAAGCTGTGACCAATCACAGCTCACTCAGTAGTTCTCAATGGCTGCAAGAATGCAGACAGAGAAAGAGAAATGATTGCTTTTACATCCTATATGGGTGTAAAAGCAATGAGTGTAAAAAAAAAAAATCTTCATCACCCCCCAAAAGTAGTACAGTGTCACCATGGTGACACTGTACTGCTAGGGTGACAGTATGTAAAAAAAATAAATAAATAAATAAATAATAATATAAAAAAAAATGTTTAAAAATTAAAGGGAGTGGTGGCACTGGACAATCGGTGTGAAGCAATTCAAAGTTTAATTGAAGAAGTTTGCAGTCATAAATTCTTTTGGAAATTATATACTATATGGGCTGTAATTGTTACACTACCACAGCACTGGGTGGATTTTTTATTGTGTAGACTTTATTTTTAAGGTTATTTTTATTAGATGTTTTTAATTATTATGAATATTATTCTCTACCTTGACCTGTTTGTCTGTTGGCTTAGAGCAGTGGTCTCCAAACTGTGGCCCAGGGGCCGTATTTGACCTTTGCTTGCCTTTATCTGGCCTTTGGGGCACTGTTCCTCTTACTGATATGACACACTATTCCTCCCACTGACACCAACAATGGGGCACCATTCCTCCCACTGACACCAACAATTGGGCACTTTTACTTACACTGACACCAATGTCTGCCCCCCCCCCTAAAATCTGAAAGACAGTATACTGGCCCTTTGTTGAGGAAGTTTGGAGACCCTTGGCTTGGAGGTATCATATATCTAGTGTCTCAGTCTGGTGTTTCTCATTCTGCCTTTACTGTTATCTATAGCTGTCCCTGTGTTTCTCTCACTCCCAGCAATATATTTCCTTTCATTACCCACTTACCTGTGTATCGCAGGAGGTTTGTCATATACGGAGATTAGCAAATAATTCTAAATCCACATAGCAGCAGATCACCTTTTTTATCTAGTTAAAGCAGAGTTCCAGTCGTTTTTGTGTTTATTAAAAGTCAGCAGCTACAAAAACTGTAGCTGCTGACTTTTAATAAACACCCACTTAACTGTCTCAAGATCCAGCGATGTACTCACACACACTGTCCCTTCTCCTCTACTCTCCTCCATGGCGCCGGCATCTCCACTGTGGGCACCAGGCTGCGACAGCTTGCGGCTTCACAGCCTGGTGCCCACTGTGCATGTGCGAGTTGTGCTGCGCCTCCTGATTGGTCCAGCAGTCTTCTGGGACCTGTGAAAGGTCCTAGGAGACTGCGGGAAGGAGGAGGGGGCCAAACTTTCGGCTCACTTCTCTGCAGTGGAGGGAGGGAGGAGGCAAATAAGCGGAGCTTCCGCTTTTGAGTGGAACTCCACTTTAACTGTCTTTCGATGTTTTATTTTTTCTTTATTTTTAAGTGTGATATAACTAAAATGGTCAGGTATAGATTGTGTCTCCATCATATTCAGCTGGGAGTGATGATAAGCAGACCATTAGCAAGACATCATTATTTACGGCAAACCTATTCCCCTCCTTATCTGCATCATCATTCTAATTATTATCAGCTGATTCCCATTTCTAAACTGTATTGACTACTCATAATGGTACTTGTGGGATCCATTTTATTATACACTGCTAAAAAAAATTAAAGGAATACTTTTTAATCAGAGTATAGCATCAAGTCAATTAAACTCCTGGTATACTGATCTGGTCAATTAAGTAGCAGAGGGAGTTGTTAATCAGTTTCAGGTGCTTTGGTGTTAATGAAATTAACAACAGGTGCACTAGGTGGGCAACAGTGAGATGACCCCCAAAACAGGAATGATTTTACAGGTGGAGGCCACTGACATTTTTTCCCTACTCATCTTGTCTAACTAGGAAATTAACTTGTGGCTTGACAAATTTTATGACACCATGCTGTTGGGTTAAAGTGACTGATTTGCCTATGTAGGTATAAATGCTAGGATATGTTTCTGACAAGCTTATGGTGTGAGTTGAACTCACCAGTTGGTGTGGATCCCTGGCTGTTGTTTGGAAAAAAAAAGGCCAGTTATATGTCATTTAGGGGCAATAGTACTACTACTGCTTAATGAGAGATCCCCCGCCAGCTTAGTATTGTGAACAAAACCAGCTGGGGATTTTGTGTGATGTCATTGACTATTGAGGGTCAAGTCCAAATTTGGTCAATGCTTTCCCTCAGCATCCCCAGCCCGTTTGCTTAGAAACAAGCCCACCAGAGATCTCTCATTTTGCAGCAGTGCAGTGGAGTGACGTCATTGGATGGTGGGTCATTGTAGCAGTGGAGCAACACTGTTGGTGGTCAGTGAGCCATTATAATTGATGAATATTTCCACCACTGTATGACATGACTTGCATTGGATTTACATTAAGGGGCATTGCTCTTTTTTGCTTTATGGATTTATTTATTTTTTTCGTGTTTTTGTTTTTTCTGTTTTGACTTGTTTTTGGTTTTGTCTAAAGTGTTGTTTTTTTTTTTTTTATTTTGAATGGTTTCTAATAATGTACCCTGTTTTCTTTCCCACAAAGGTGGTCTGGATATCTGGGTGCCCTCTTATTATAAAGGGGCTTTCAGATTCTGATAAGTCTCCCCACACAAACCCTCAAATTCCCTTGGAACATCAAATGTGGAATTAAGGCCTTTGTCCCCTTAACATGGGGACAGGTACATTGCAAGGGGGGGTTTACCATCACCACGGACCTGTCATTTTGCTTGCGGGGGGTAGTTTTTTTATGTTAATTTAAAGGGTTACAGAACTACTGTTCTGTAATAGGTGCAGCTTTGAAGCATCATCTAAGCATGTTATTTAAAGAATTTGTAAATTTCCAATGTTGCTTTTTAAGCCTCAATAAAAGACCCTCTTCCCACGGTAGTTTTTTAAATAATTTGTTTGCATTGTACATGTCTCCCATGATAGTGCAAAGCCTCCCCTAGCTTTTATAACAATAGTTTGAAAATAAATCTTAGGGAAGACCAGAACAAAATATATAGGGTTCACAATATATTCATGGTTCACAGACTTCTTGCTGGGTTCATCAAACCTCCTGCAAACTGAACGGTTCTCACTTTACTGATCCCCATTCCTGATGCTCATTTGTGGTAAAAGCCCTTCAAAATAACTGGATAAGTCCAACTGAATGTGACTAACTAATGCTAGCCCTTCCTGAGTCTTGGCCACTTGACCATAACATCGACTTTAAAGAATTGATTAGGACATTAGCTCCCTATGTTCCCTATGCTCCCAGAGCAATAACCCAAAAAAAGAGAATTTTAAAAAAGTAGCAAATTTCTTTCCCTCAACAAACTATACTTTTCCACTGTAAATGTTATTATTGGACTATTTGGATATATGTTTTTAGGGCATAGAAATGTTCTGTGCTAGAACTCTGTAGGAAGAATTTTTTATACATATAGCTACATGGTTGGTAAGGTTGAATAAAACACCAGTTCATCTTGTCCAGCCTGTGGGGTTTATTTAAAAGCTGGTTCACTCAGAATCTTGTGCAGTAGTGCAAAGAAACCAGTCAGCTTACAGGTTTTATTGCTAAAGCTTAACTACTTCAATAGCGGGCACTTTTACCCCTTTCTGCCCAGGCCAATTTTCAGCTTTCAGTGTTGTCGTACTTTGAATGACAATTGTGCGGTCATGCAACACTTTACCCATAAACATTTTTTATCACTTTTTTCACACAAATAGCGCTTGCTTTTGGTGGTATTTAATCACCACTGAGTTTAGTTTTTGCTAAATAAAAAAAAACACCCAAACCCTTTGAAAAAAAAAAACGTGCTTTTCTTTGTTTCTGATAATAATGATAAATAAATAATCTTTCTTCATAAATTTTAGTCAAAATGTATTCTGCTACATTTCTTTGGTGAAAATACCCCAAATTAGTCTATATTATTTAGTCTGTAGGAAAGTCCACAAACCATTGTATATATATCTGACAATCGATCAATCAATGTGTCGACGGCCAATCAAATTTCTTGATGCCCCAAAAGGCCAGGATAGTACAAATACCCATTTTTAGAAAATAGACAGTCCAAGGTAAGTTGTAATTTGTTGTTCCAATTTTTTGGAAAATGAACAAATTAAAAAAAAAAAAATCACAATTTTTTTTAATATATTGTCACCATTCCAGTACAGTGTTATTATATAATTGGTATGGTGGTGATCACGGACACTGACTGGTGACAGTATTTAAAAAAAATAAAAATAATAATTTCAAATTTTTTCTTTTTTTTACTATTTTTTTTTCAACGCACTGTGACCAGAGCAATACATTGTTACCATAGTAACATTTAACTACTCTGGGCAAGATTTTTTTTTCTTTTTTTTTTCACATGATTGCTAATACTGATGTATTTCATTGATATTAGCAACCATTGTTTCTGAATGAAACTGATTCATTCAGTCTTTTGTTGTGATTAGCTGTGATTGGGCAAAGCTCATCACATGATACAGATGGGCTGTGATTAGCACTGTCTGTACCATGTGACTGCTTTGACCAATCACAGCTAACAAAATAATTGTATACAATGGATGGCATGAAAGGAAACCATCAATTGTATACAATTGTCATGTGATCTGCTGTGATTGGTCACAGCGGTCAAATGACATTGGCAATGGGCCAGTGTAGTGATCTGTCATCATGAGCGACACCTTCCGACAGGACATCATATGATGCCCACTCAGAAGTGGAGTGTCTCGCCCAGCTGTCAATCTGCTATAGGCCGAGCAAGAAGGTGTTAATTGAACAAGCTGAGGTTAGAAGCTGATTGGCTAACATTGCACAGGTGCACCAGATTCTGAGTGAACCAGCTTTAGTAAACAGTAATGGAGGTGTGTGGGTAATACAAGGGTAGCTTCCTACCTAAATTGTATTAAAAAAAATCGTCTTAAATGGGACTTTAATACAGTCATAAAACCATAAATTAATAACAAAAATACATTCATTAGTACAAAATACATCCTAAAAGACATAAAATAAATTTTGTCTCTCTGGCCAAAAATGCTTACAATCTGTACCTTTAGACTATTTTGATATATAATCAAATATAAATAACAATAAACAGCATAGGCACTTAAAAGGTACATTGTTATAGTTCAATCTGTCCCAGACGCGTTTCGATTAGATGTAATATAACCTTCATCAGGAGTTAATAAAGAGGTACCTATAAACAAGGCATTTCAGCGAGCGCTACCTAACCAATAGCTGCTAGGACACCGAAAAGGCAACCATCAACCTCCTAATGTAAATATCAATATTTTTATATTGATATAAAGAGGTATCTATCATGTAAGAAAAATAGACAACAAAGTACTAACACAGCTTGCATTTCACTACTTCTTATTACATGATATCATGAATATACAACTCACATTTATCGCCAGAGATATGTATAAAGGGGACCATTCGAGATCGACCTCAGAACTCACAGAGTACACGGTATTGCGTTTGTCCCCACTTACAACTCCAGACCATTTACAAAATACACTATTCATAATCACCCTCTGTGTGTAAAAAGAAAAAGCAGACTGTGTATATAGTTATATTTGAAGAATTCTGTAGATCTTGATGGTCATTTTTGCAAATAGGTTAGGTTTTAAAAATAAGAAACAAAAACAGTAGGCTGATAAAAAAAACACACCAACGAGACCAATGATATGCTATAACAAACCAGAAGAACCTATTGTGCTCTAGAAAGGTAAATGTCTCTACAGGTACAAAGACTGTGGGAATTGATAGGTAATGTAAAAAGTAACAACATCAGCCCCATCATATTTCTTAATATTAATAATGACTAGTATTCACACAAGCTTTACATATTATTACAAACTTGAGGACTTGTGAGGCTTGTTCTAACTGATGCATAAGCATGAAAGTGTTACTAAACCCAGTATTCTACATTATTATTATTATTATACAGTATTTATATAGCGCCAAAAAGTTTGCTCAGTGCTGTACAATATAGTGGGGGACAGTACATGAGACAATACAGTAACAAAACAATACACGAGGGGTTCGAGGGCCCTGCTCTTTCGAGCTTACAATCTAGGAGGGAGGGGATAGTGGTACAGGAGGAAGTGGCTGTGGGGGATGGAGTGGTAGGAAGAGTGGGGGAGATCAGCAATTAGCTGAGGGCGGGGCAGGCTTCCCTGAAGAGGTGGGTTTTCAGGGTGGGCCTAAAGGTGAGGAGGGTAGGTGACAGTCTGATGGATTGGGGTAGTGAGTTCCAGAGGATGGGGGAAGTCCTGGAGAAGTCCTGCAGTCGGGCATGGGAGGAGGAGACCAGGGAGCTAGAAGGTAGGAGTGTTATGAAGGTGGGGCAGTGTTATGAATGGCTTTGCATGTCAATGTTAGTAGTTTTAATTAATGTGTTGGGCAATCGGGATAGGCTGAATCGGGGATAGTTTGTGATGAGGTAGGCTGGTGAGGAGGGAGTTGCAGTAGTCATTATAGATTATTACATTCATTATATCTGGTCTCCCACAGTACACAGAACATTGAAGTGCAATTATTTTAGGAAATATAAACTGCTAAATACCTTTTCTCATCAGCAGTATATAGCAGTCTTGTGACTTCTATCAGAGTCCAGCCGAGCACTGGTTAAAGCTTGTAGGATGAGTTTTTATTTTGCTCTAGGAGGATGCAGGACTCCTGACCTTTGTCTGGACACTGCTGATTGGTCCTGTGCTGATCACATGCCCTCTCCCAAGAAAAAAAAAACCTCTCTAGCAATACACACCAAACTGAGCATGTGCAGAGTGACTCCACATGATGTGTCTTATCAGGAGATAAGAGGGGGACACTGGAAGAAGGGGAGGATCAGAGAAGACAGGATCAAACAGTGTTTTTACACAATACAGAGGTATATCCCCTTAGGTTCCACAGTGAGTATAACAAGCATGCTTTACTGCATATACAGGCTGATTTTACTGATGTGAGTTTAGTAACACTTGAAGCTTTCATTGTAGTAACAATAAGAAAAGAAACAAATCGTTTTGTAGCAGGATCAGAGCTGGGCCCCCAAGTACTTTGATTCTAGTAGCAGTGGCTGTCTCTTGCTGATCCCACCATAAGATATGGTCATTTAAATCTGACACTTTGCTTACAGCTATCATCACAATGCATTCAGTGACAGCGCAAGATTGTTTGCGGCTTTCCATGGTATATATGTACTTATTGGATTTCTAAAGTTACTGCATTTTTTAGATTTTTACTGCTTGCTATAAGAGTCTATTGGGGCTTATTGGCTAATGATACATGAAGACACTGATTAGCTCTACTTAGTATACTGTGCATGTTGTTATATTGCTGAATTAACATTCCCTTCCATAAAGCATCTTGTACTTTGTAAAAGATG
Organism: Staurois parvus; assembly: GCF_062004578.1. Classification (NCBI taxonomy): domain Eukaryota; kingdom Metazoa; phylum Chordata; class Amphibia; order Anura; family Ranidae; genus Staurois; species Staurois parvus. The sequence goes on from NW_028318515.1 coordinate 7,122,438, forward strand.
TTTCCACTCTTAAGTACAGATCTTTCTTACATGTGTTTGCACAACAGGGCTAACATAACACAGTGATCCCTTTCCATATTTAACACCTGTAGAAAAATAAGCATTCAATCATAAGCAGAATGCATGCATCAAGCTGTTTATGGCAGGCTGAGAAAATATCTGCTTTTCCAGAGACTGTGAATCAAGGAAACGGCAGCGTTTTGAAAGCCAAAAAGCACATTGCTAGCAGCTCAGATGCCAAGGGTAACATCAATCGTCTGATGTCCGCAAGAAGATTATAGAATTTGGAGTGATTTGTATTAACTTCTGCCTCAATCCAACCTGTTTCACGGCTTCAGAACAGTACAATTTATTTTCTTTTAAAGGTTGGTGTATAACATCTCGAACTTAAGTTTTATGGACTTCAAAACATTTGGCGTGTTCGCTTAACCATCCAGATACACAGAACAAGGGGACTGTTGGGGTGTTAAACCTTTTATTTATAGCAAACCAGAAACTTGGACTGACATCACAGTAAGAGAAATTCTAATCCTTTACAAATTATATTTGTTCATGTTGTATCAAGGAAATAGCAAATAATGAATAATGGTAAAATATAATCTTTTCCAACTATGAGGAAATATTAAGCAAGTTTTTTTTGAGATTGTCAAATGTCACAAATGACAAAAGTGAGATTTTTTTTTTCAGTGAAAGTATTTGTCATTCTACATGTTTATCTAGTGATTCCGTGCAATGTTTGGGGACCATTAGCATACATTACTCATGATTAACCACTTGCCCTCCAAAGGATTTATCCGCCTTCCTGACATGGCCATTTTTTGCAATACGGCGCTGCGTTACTGTAACTGACAATTGCGCAGTCATGCAACGCTGCACCCAAATCAAACGTATCTCCTTTTTTCCCACAAATAGAGCTTTCTTTCAGTGGTATTTGAACTCCTCTGTGTTTTTCATTTTTTGTACTATAAAAAACAATTTTGAGAAAAAACAATATTTTTGACTTTTTGCTATAAAATATATCCAGTAAAAAATTTTTAAAAATCTAAATTTGTCATAAATTTAGGCCAAAATGTATTCTGCTACATGTCTTTGCAAAAAAAAAATCTCAATACGTGTAAATTAATTGGTTTACATGAAAGTTATAGCATCTATATATACTGCAATTATTTTTTTATACTAGTAATGACGGCGATCAGCGACTTATAACAGGACTGCGGTGGGCATTCTGACACTGGGGGGAACTGACTAACTGTCACTGACATCCTCAGTGACACCAATAGAGTGATCAGTGCTAATAAAAAGCTCTGACATTGTACTAACGACACTGGGTATGAAGGGGTTAAGATCTGGTGCAATCAAAGGGTTAACTGTGTGCTCTATGCTGTTTCACTGTGTGCTGTGTTTTACACTGTAAGCACAATGCTTTTTATGGCTCTGCTATGCAGAGAACTAAGAAGGGGAAGAAGCCAGGAGTACTGGCAGGTGCCCCGGTAGAGGATTGGGGCTGCTCTGTACAAAGCCATTATGACTTGGTCGATATTAAAAGAAAAAGAAACTTTAATATCATTTTAACTGTCTGTACCCTCCTGTATGAACTTTTCAATATTAGGTACATAGCCCCGTGTTATCCAACTCAAACTTGCTGACTTAGAGTCTAAATGCTGGAATGTAGGGGATTACAGGAGGATGAAAAAAAAAATCTGCTTTGAACTTAATTCACAAATGAAGTCAGTCTGCACTTTTTCGTAATGCCTGGTACACAAGAGAAAATTGGATGGAAAAATGCATTCAGAGCTATCTGGCACAATTCACTAAAGCTTATCGCACGAGTTAAGTCAGTCACATGACCACATATTGCATGCGATACTGAAAATGTCAATTCACTAATGCTAGCATGTGGTATTTACTGAAAATAGCAAAAACACTCAGTAAATACTGCATAAAAAGACCTTCAAGTCATTTCACAAAAGGGAATAAACAATGAAATGCATGCAGTAATTAAGTAGTAGTCCAGGCTTGTGGTATGTACTGTCATCTGTCAGTACTGTCATGGGTTGTTAAGGAATGGGTTGCTGCTGAGTCCCTAACAACCTATGAGTCATCAGCTGTCTGCGAGGTTCCCCACTGACAGCTGCATGTAAAAAAAAGTTGGCAGCAATTAAAAAATCATTTAAAAAATGATGTGGGGTCAACCCCTCCATCCATCGGGTCTGGTATGGATTGAAGGGAACCCCCATGCCAAAATTGTTTAAGAAATGGTGTGGGGTCCCCCCCAAAATCCATACCAGACTTTTATCTGAGCATACAGCCCGGCAGGTCAGGAAAGGGGGGGAAAAAAGATCATACCAGGCCACATGCCCTCAACAAGTAGGGGGGGCGCATGTGACCCCGCCCCCATGTGACATCATTGACCCAGCATGCCTTGGGGCGGAGTCACATGGGTGATGTCACTGGGTGTTCCCGCTCCTTACATATTTAAGAACTGTCAAGCCAGCAGAGCAGTCAGACAGTGGGAGCCAGCGTTGGGACCGGAGCCTTTTTTCGGGGCGTCGGTGGCGGCATCGTGATTGGCATTGGATCTACTTCGGGGGACATTCATTTATTTTTCTTTTTTTAATAAAGGTCTGTCTTCTGTCTTTTTTTTACACTACAGTGTTTTTTTGTTGTACCATGTACCCCATACTCATTCACATGGGGGGTGGGATCTGGGGGCCCCCTTGTTAACGATGGCTTCCAGATTCCAAAAAGCCCCCCACCCACATACCCCCACAACTACCGACCAGGGTTGTAGGGAAGAAGCCCTTGTCCCCATCAACATGGGGGCAAGGTGTTTTGAGGGGGAGCCCACCTGCCCCAAAGCACCCCCTCCATGTTGAGGGCATGTGGTCTGGTATGGTTCGGGGGGGCTGCTCATCCCCACATTTCCTGACTTGCCAGGCTGCATGTTCGGAAAAGGGTCTGGTATTGGTTTTAGGGGGGACCCCCACACCATTTTTTTTAAATGTTGGTGTGGGGGTTCCCCTCAATCCATACCAGACCCAAAGGGCTTGGTATGGATGGAGGGGGGACTCCTCGCCATTTTTTTAATTATTTTTTAATTGCCGGCAATTTTTTCTTTTACATTCAGCTGTCAGTGGAGAACCCCGCTGACAGCTGAAACATTAACGTATGGTTTTCACTACTAAAATACCGAATGACTTGATAAAATAACACATGCGATATTTTAGTAGCGTTCTTTACTGAATTCAAACATTTTTGTTTTAAATGCTGTGCAGTATCCTACCGCATACTTGGATGGTTAAGATACTGCTTAGTGAATTGTGCTCATTGTCTGATAATCTGATCGTTAGTACACAGCTTTCGAGAGCCGATCGTGACAGTTCATGCAAAATATCTGAAGGGACAAGCATGAATATTTTTCTTGTACGATAACAGAACGAACGATTTTTGTGTAATTGGTAAGGTATTTGTATGAAAAAAAAAGTGACCAAGACAACGCATGCTTGGAAATGAAAGAATACATCACAATACATTACATCACTTCCAAAGTTGTATTCTGTCTTATGAGAATTTTCGTAACTTTATTAGCCTATTAGTTTTTTCGATATGAGACTAGCATGCAAAAAAAAAGAAAATCACGTGCCTGATAGTCTCATCATGTGTACTAGGCATTACTTTTGTCTAAAGACAATGATAAGGTTATTGTGCTTTTCTATCTAGATTTGACATTATCGGAGAAATAGTGTAATTTCTTATGGCAACTAGCAAAATGCTAACAATTTTTGTTAAAGTGTATGTATAGCCAAAACTTTTTCTTTCCAGTTTTAGATATGGCAGGATAGAGTTAAAGTAGAACTATGGGCAAAACTTTTTTTTTTCTTTTTTAATAGAGCAAGGGAGTGTTATAACCCCTGTAAGGTTTATTTTTGCCATCTGTGTCCCATTGGGGAGATTTACATTCACTTCTTATCCCAGAGCCAAACAGAAAGTGAGAGGAAATGCCGTCAAATTAAGGGAATTTCTTGGGGACCCCCAGGTCACCAGAACTAGTATCCCCATTGGAAGATTCCCCTCTATTACTTTTCTGGGGACAACACAAAATTTTGGATTTTCTTTTACTTTCACTTTCAATTATAATGGTAAGCAGGACAAATGGAGAGGGTGAATCTCCCTAACATCAGCCAGCCTTTAGTTGTCCTTTAAAACCCATGTTAGTTCTGTGTCCCATTGGGTAAATTTCCCTTCACTTCATATCCTAAGGATGCAACAGAAATAAAGGGAAAATCTGTATAAAGCAAGTGGAATTTCCCTTCTGGACAGTTGTCATTGAGAAGCTTCCTCTCACTTCTTATTCAGATGACAACTCAAAAATGTGGTATTTGCTCCAAGTTTCTGTCTCAGGGACAGTGGTCACCAGGGCAAATAGAGAGGATGAATTTCCTCAGCAGGAACATGAAGAACAATAGAATCTCAATAGGGGATCTAATTGTTATTACTCTATTCAAAACAAAAGGAATGTTTTGGTCATACATACACTTTAACGCTTCCCTGTGGATCTATAGCAGATATACTGCTACAGGGCGACAGAGGTGTGCAAAATCACATATATATATACCTGATTTAGAATCTCTGGGTAGGGAGCACTCGTGCCCTACCCGTGCCATCATTTGTGGCCGTGGCTGTCAATCACCAGTGATTACCCGCCGGCGCCCGGTGATTACCAAGGATCTCTGATGGGGAGGAGGGCTGCTTTGTTTACTAACAGTCCTCCTCCCTGTCAGCTCAGGCGCACTGCTCTGGATGGCTGTGCACAGAACAGCCATCCAGAGCAGTGTCCTTACAGTAAAGACCAACACACCACCCCCCAGTAAAACACTCCCAGCACACAGTTAACCCTTTGATTGCCCCTCATGTTAATCACTTCCTGCCCAGTACTATTAGTACAGTGTCAGTGCTTTTTTTAGCACTGATCACTGTATTGGTGTCACTGGGGATGTCAGTGACACTAAGTCAGTTCCCCCCAGTGTCAGAATGCCTGCCGCAGTCCCACAGTCCTACTATAAGTCACTGATCGCCGCCATTATTAGTAAAAAAAAAAATTACAGTATCTATACCTCCATTTGTAAATGCTATAACTTTCACGTAAACCAATTCGTTTGCATGTATTGGGATTTATTTTAGCAAAGACATGTAGCGGAATACATTTTGGCCTAAATTTATGACGAAATTTTATTTTTTAAATATTTTTACTGGGCATGATTAATAACTAAAAGTCAAAAATATTGTTTTTTTTCTAACAATTGTTGGTGTTTTTTTTTTATAACGCAAAAAATAAAAAAAATGCACAGGCGATCAAATACCACAGAAAGAAAGCTCCATTCCTGGGGAAAAAAAGACGTACATTTAATTTGGGTGCAGTGTTGCTTGACCACGCAATTGTCAGTTAAAATAACACAGCGCCGTAATGCAAAAAATGGCCTGATCAGGAAGGGGGGTAAATCCTCAGGAGGGCAAGTGGTTAAACATGAGTAATGTATGCTAATGGTCCCCAAACATTGCACTGAATCACAAGTCCAACAGATACTTTTAAAGAATGTACCAGTTTAACCACTTGCCAACTGCGCTGTAGCCGAATGACGTCTACAGCGCGGTTGTCTAGTTCTGACATCATATGACATATGACATCCTCCCAGAACGCGCCCCCCCACCCCCAGCGGCGCACAACCACCAATCTCTGTGATTGTTGTGTCCTATGTACACAGCAGATCACGGAGTACATACAGTTGCTGGTTATCGGCTGCATTTTCCTCATGCTGTCACAGGGCAGATCGGCATTGATCATGCAGTGCCGCCCAGCAGTGCTACCCACCAGTGCCCAGCAGTGCTACCCACCAATTCCCAGCAGTGCCACTCACCAGTGCCCAGAAGTGCCTCCCAGCAATGCCCAGCAGTGCCACCTATCAGTGCCCAGCAGTGCCACTCATCAGTTCTGCCCAGCAGTGCCACCCAGCAGTTGCGCCCAGCAGTGCCCATCAGTGCCGCCCATCAGTGCCTAGCAGTGGCGCCAGTCAGTGCCATCATTCAGTGCCACCAGTCAGTGTTGTCAGTTAGTACTGCCAGTCAGCACCACCCATCAGTTTTGCCCATCAGTGCCACCTATCACTGCCGCGTATCAGTGCCCATCTTTGCTGCATCATCAGTGCCTCCTTGTCAATGCCCACCAGTGTCACCTCATCAGTGCAGTCTATCAGTGCCCATCAGTGCTGCCTATCCATGCCACCTCATCAGTGCCCATCAGTGCTGAGTATCAGTGCAGCCTCATCAATGCACATCAGTGAAGGAGAAACATTACCTGTTTGCAAAATTTTATAATAGAAACATAGAAAAACTTTTTTTTTCAAATTTTTTGCTCTTTTTTTGTTTATAGTGCAAAAGATAAAACACCCAGCAGAGATTAAATACCACCAAAATAAAGCTATATTTGTGTGAAAAAAAAATTATAAAAATGTAATATGGCTATAATGTTGCATGACCGCACAATTGTCATTCAAAGTGTGACAGCACTGAAAGCTAAAAACTGGCCTGGGCACGAAGGAGGTAAATGTGCTCAGTAGGCAAGTGGTTAATGGGGCAAAAGAGCTAATATGTACTATTTACAGATTTTATTATAAAATGTGGTAGGAAAGCAGAGTTTCACTAAAAAACGTTTCTGTCTTTAGATGACAATACAGTCAGATTTCTGTTATGCTTGAACAGTATTCTGCAAAGGAAAAGTGGACACGTTGATTGCCTTACTGACTGGGCAAGGGGTAGCAAGGATATTGTGATGGAAACACCCTGATTCTAATTTCTGGCTAGCAATTATACTGCTTTCCTTTAGCTGGTCCACCTTATATTTTACAAGCTCCAGGTCCTCTTAATTCAGCACCTTTTCCCTGCATCATTTTCTTGTCCTGTGGTTGTCTCTGTCTATTGTAATAGCTAAAGGAAGAAAAAGAATGGGTATACTGTATATAAAGCATAAAAACATCCAGGAGAGACCATTGTGTAGGGATGATAGGGAGCAGAGACATCTAGATAATCTGATGAGCTTGTTACATCTCCGGCCTTGGGGCTCACAGGTAGATGTCCTATTCTTCTGACAAGACATGCAGTATCTGGTTCTCTTTGTGGATAAAGTAACAAAAAAACTGCTAAGCAGTAGACTAATGTAAGAGCCTTTTTACTCATCATACTGTCTTTGAGTTGTTCGGGAAGAATATATACTATGCCGGAATCGCTGTGCTCTAGTAAAAAGCTCCATATAACTTCATTGATTCCTGATTGATGGAGTTATTACCAATTGGTTGTAGAGAGGTTTCGGGAATCATTTCTGGCCAGCAAGCACAGGAGAGGCTTTTGAAGACGGTTGAAAGTCAGGTGATGCTATTTCATCATTAAGACATGAAAGGACTAGTATATAAGTCTAAGTTTTATTTCAGGGATTGGTATTACATGTCCTTACCTTTGCCTGCATTTTATTTTCATTGTCTTGTTTTTTTCTGGAAAAACAGCAATAATGTAGCATGAATTAATAATAAGTAATGTCACTGGAAAAAATCAACTCCATGAATGATTCACTTTTTATAATTAAGCTTGCCTCCCATCTTTGGAACTTTAACTCCAAAGACATTCTTGTAGGTTAACCACTTGCTCTCCAAAGGATTTACACCCCTTTTTGTTCAGGTAATTGTTTGCGATACTGTGCTGCGTTATTTTAACTGACAATTGCGCGATCATGCAATGCTGCACCCAAATGAAATTTCATTATTCTTTTCCCCACATATAGAGCTTTCTTTTGGTGGTATTTGATCACCGGTGCATTTTTTATTTTTTGCGCTATAAACAAAAAAAGACCGACAATTTTGGAAAAAAAAACCTATATTTTTTACTTTTTGCTGTTAAACATATCCAGTAAAAAAAATGTTAAAAATCAAATTTCGTCATAAATTTAGGCCAAAATGTATTCTGCTACATGTCTTTGCTAAAAAAAATCCCAATACGTGTAACTTAATTGGTTTACGTGAAAGCTATAGCGTCTACAAATTGTGGTATATATACTGGAATTTTTTTTTTACTAGTAATGGCGGCAATCAGCGACTTATAGCGGGACTGCGGCAGGCATTCTGACACTGGCGGGGGAACTGATTGGTGTCAATGACATCCCCAGTGACACCAATTCAGTGATCAGTGCTAACAAACAGCACTAACACTGTACTAATGGCACTGGGCAGAAAGGGGTTAATATGTGGGGCTATCAAAAGGTTAACTGTGTGCTGTGTGCTTTTTTACTGTGTGGGCTGTGTGTGTGTTTCACTGTAAGCACACTGCTTTGTATGGCTCTGCTATGTGGAGCCATACAAAGCAGTGTCCAGGAGTTGATCCAGCCTGTTTCCCAAAGGTATGGGTGGTGTATTAGGAGGGGGGGGGGGTGTAGAAGGTCCACTTTAAGTGAAGCAGAGTAGGATAATTCTGGGATTCATGGGACAATACTTGGAAATTTGAGACCATTGAGAGGTATACATTATGGTACAACTCCCACTTTGACAGTGTATCAATTTGTTTTTTGCCATGTGCTTTAGATTTTTATATTACAGTACATCCTTTTTGTTTATCTACATTATACTGACAATTATTAAGAGAGAACTATTAAACTCATGTTTACTTAGCATTCCTTTGTTGTACTGCTGACATCCTGAATCCCATGAAGAACACAGCCTGCATGTAGTTTGTAATTTCTGCTTCTCTTTTCACCAAGCATACCACCCAGTGCAAAAAACATATCAGCAGGTCAACTGGCTTTTACCCAAACTGGCTTTCATATATGTGTCTGTATGCTATGACAGGTACACTAGAGCTCCTATGGGTACAGATGTGATGGTGTTATTCTGCTCTTACAGTGTAAATACAACCAGAACATTTTTGTTTTCAGTGGAGTAGGAAAGGGTTAAAACCCATATCAGTTTATTTTTTCCATTTCTGTTCATGTGGGGAGATTTTCCTTCACTTTCTATCCAGGTCTACAGACTGAGGGGAATAACATTGTAAGACAGTTTTGGGCCAAACAGGTGTCCAAATTGAAATATTTCCCCTTACTTCTTGTTCAGTCAAAAACATTGGATTTCCCATCACTTTCTGTCTTTAAGTAGAATTATAGGCAATTTGTTTTCATTTTGGATAGTGTAAACGAGGGGAATGACCTCTGTTAGTTTATTTTTTGTCCTATGTGTCCCATTGGGGAGATTTCCCTTCACTTCCTGTCATATAGCCAAAACAGGAAGTGAGAGGAAATATCTGCAAATTAAGGGAATTCTTTGGTGAGTGTCCTCATTCCTCTGTGTCTTTTCTGGGGACAACCCAACACATGGGATTTTCTTTTACTTTAATTTTCAGTGATAATGGTAAACAGGACAAATAGAGAGCAGGAGCTGACTAACAACTCATTGGGCCCCTGGGCAATAGGAGATAATGGGGCCCCGTATATATTAAATATCCCCCACCTACATATTGCAGCTCAGCTGCATAAGGGGTATTTAAATATCTACCACACCATAGCCTGTAAGGAGGTTCCTAGATTCTTTCTGTAGAAGCCACTATGCACTTCCAGGTTTAAAGATGGTTGTGGCATGGCAGTCATCTTTATGATGCAACCAAGGGCAATTTATGAAAGCAGTGGGCCTGTGTGAAAGATCATAATTTGGGCCTAACAGCACAGAAAGAAGTGCACCGTGCACAAAAATGGATGTGATTTTTGGGGGCTGTAGGCAACGCCTGCTGGTTACATTGTGCAGTTAAGATGCCTAATGACTGAGAGGTTAATGCCTTGTGCGGCTGTTCAGCTCCCACTCAGCCTCTTTCCTGACAGGGGTGCCAGCCCCCACAATCCTTTTTTTTTTCCTGACAGACCATGGAAAAATATGACAGAAACTCCTGTTAGAAACTAAGAGGGGAGGAGGGGGTAGTGAGGGGAGGGAGAGCGAAATGGAAATGTAGTAGAGAGATGTTGGAAGGGGAGAGAAGGTGGGGGGAGAGGAAGGTGAGAAGGGTGAGAGAGAGGGTGAGATGGAGAGAGAGGGAGAGGGTGAAAGAGAGAGGGGGTGAGAGAGACAGAGGGTGAGAGAGGGAGAGAGGGGGGAGAGAGAGGGGGAGAGAAAGAGGAGAGAGAGGGAGGGTGGGAGAGAGAGAGAGGGTGTGAGAGAGAGGGTGAGAGAGAGGGAAGGTAAGAGAGAAGAAGAGGTAGGGTGAGAGGGAGAGAGAGAGGAAGAGAGAGGGGGAGAGAGAGAGTGAGAGAGGGGGGCATAGAGGGTGAGAGGGAGGGTGAGAGAGAGGGACCTTGAGAGAGAGGGAGCTTGAGAGAGGGAGAGGGTGAGAGAGAGGGAGAGACTCAGTGGTGAAGGAGTCAGTGTCTATTCACCTAATATGAGCTACTTCCTGGATCGGGGGCTTCTGCTGCTGCCGTCTCCTCCCCATCTCTCCTAACCATCACTGACAGTCCCGGCTCCTTAACTACTCCCATCTCGAACTCCCAGCTCTGAGCCACATTCCTGTTTCAATAATGTGTCCTGGTTTCAGGCGGACATATTATTCAGACAGACGTAAAGATACTGCCACTGTGTGAAATGTGTGGAGCCTTTCATGGGACCCTACTGACCCCAGGCCCTCGGGCACTGCCCGAGTTACCAAATGGTCAGTGCGCTCCTGATAGAGAGGATGAATCTCCCTAATGGGGACACAGATAGCAGGTGGCAGGTGTTCTAATCCCTCTCCACTCTGTCCAAAACCAAAAAAATGTTTCACCTTTAGTTTAACTTCAAATATAAATCGTTACTCTGCCCACTGGGGCACAAGCAGCAATAGAAAACACTGGCAGGAGTTCTAATCCTTCCCTACACTATCCAGCAAAAAACGGCCATACATACACTTTGCAGGGAATTAACTTTCTGGGGCATTATAATGGCACAGGAAGCTGTCAGGAGTAGTAGTAACTAAGCAAATAAACTTGTTTCTGGTCTGTCTGCACCACCCATGCAACTTTCTATTTCAGAGTAAAATAGAGACTAGTGCAGATCTATCCTTAATTAACAGAGGAGGGAAAAACAGGTTTTTATATAGAAAACTGCCACAGCTTTCCTGCTGGTTTGATCTATCGCACGCTCTCTCACTCTCTGCATGTGCGGTGATCACACTACGTGAGCAGAACCTGCTGGGTTAATTGCCCTCCTCCTGCTTCCCACTGTGAACTGAGCAGGGGTTGAGGATGGAAGAGAGATCAGAGCTTACAGATTCAGCTCTCTGTTCTCTGTACTACCTGTCAAGGACACAGCAGAATAGAGAAATGATCACTCCCAATTAAGAAAGAGGCTTGAACTGCTTTTGTTAATTAGGAGCAGCAGTTGCTCCACGTTTTATGTATAGAAGAATGCTGCAAGCTTGTGCTTGCGCCTCTCTTTAATAATTCCCCCCCATTCATATATAAGCGAAAAAAACCTCAAATGTTTATACAGTGGGGCAAAAAAGTATTTAGTCAGCCACCAATTGTGCAAGTTCTCCCACTTAAAAAGATGAGAGAGGCCTGTAATTGGCATCATAGGTAGACCTCAACTATGAGAGACAAAATGAGAAAAAAAATCCAGACAATCACATTGGCTGATTTGGAAAGAATTTATTTGCAATTATGGTGGAAAATAAGTTGTTGGTCAATATCAAAATTTCATCTCAATACTTTGTTATATATCCTTTGTTGGCAATGACAGAGGTCAAACGTTTCCTGTAAGTCTTCACAAGGTTGGCACACACTGTTGCTGGTATGTTGGCCCATTCCTCCATGCAAATCTCCTCTAGAGCAGTGATGTTTTGGGGCTGTCGCTGGGCAACATGGACTTTCAACTCTCTCCAAAGGTTTTCTATGGGGTTGAGATCTGGAGACTGGCTAGGCCACTCCAGGACCTTGAAATGCTTCTTACGAAGCCACTCATTCATTGCCCGGGCGGTATGTTTGGGATCATTGTTATGTTGGAAGACCCAGCCACGTTTCATCTTCAATGCCCTTGCTGATGGAAGGAGGTTTGCACTCAAAATCTCACGATACATGGCCCCATTCATTCTGTCCTGTACATGGATCAGTCGTCCTGGTCCCTTTGCGGAGAAACAGCCCCAAAGCATGATGTTGCCACCCCCATGCTTCACAGTAAGTATGGTGTTCTTTGGATGCAACTCAGCATTCTCTCTCCTCCAAACACGACGAGTTGTGTTTCTACCAAACAGTTCTATTTTGGTTTCATCTGACCATATGACATTCTCCCAATCCTCTTCTGGATCAACCAAATGCTCTCTAGCAAACTTCAGACGGGCCCGGACGCGTCTGGCACCGCATGATCTGAGTCTCCGGCGGCGTAGTGTGTTACTGATGGTAGCCTTTGTAACGTTGGTCCCAGCTTTCTGCAGGTCATTCACTAGGTCCCCCCGTGTGGTCCTGGGATTTTTGCTCACCGTTCTAGTGATCATTTTGACCCCACGGGGTGAGATCTTGCGTGGAGCCCCAGATCGAGGGAGATTATCAGTGGTCTTGTATGTCTTCCATTTTCTAATTATTGCTCCCACAGTTGATTTGCTCACACCAAGCTGCTTGCCTATTGCAGATTCAGTCTTCCCAGCCTGGTGCAGGTCTACAATTTTGTTTCTGGTGTCCTTCAACAGCTCTTTGGACTTCACCATAGTGGAATTTGGAGTGTGACTGTTTGAGGTTGTGGACAGGTGTCTTTTATACTGATAACAAGTTCAAACAGGTGCCATTGATACAGGTAATGAGTGCAGGACAGAGGAGCCTCTTAAAGAAGAAGGTACAGGTGTGTGAAAGCCAGAAATCTTGCTTGTTTGTAGGTGACCAAATACTTATTTTCCACCATAATTTGCAAATAAATTCTTTCCAAATCAGCCAATGTGATTGTCTGGATTTTTTTTCTCATTTTGTCTCTCATAGTTGAGGTCTACCTATGATGCCAATTACAGGCCTCTCTCATCTTTTTAAGTGGGAGAACTTGCACAATTGGTGACTGACTAAATACTTTTTTGCCCCACTGTATATATTGCAGCTTACTGGCCCTTAGATGTGGTGGCTCCATTAGTTTTCTTTTTATCAAGACTTTTTTTCCTTCTTTTTTTACCTGCCAGTACACATTCCCTGTTCTAGGGTGACAACACTCACTGTATTGTATGTGTGATGAGCAGTGTTGTCACCCTAGGCTGCTTGATCCTGATTTGGATTACAGAACACCTCCCGATCTCCTTATCTCTATCATAAAGGGGGAGATGTGTTTGTGATCTACAGAGGAGAAATGGGAAGATTACAATGCTTAAGATTTCAGTGCAGAAGAAGCAATTATGCTTCTATTAAATTTTTAAGAAGGGAAACTATGAGGTCACTGGACTTTGGGCAGGATCGACGGGCTATTTTTATTTTTTTTGCACTTATTAAACATATAATAAACACTTGTTAGGATTTACATGCACTTTAAGAACTGGATAGCCCAGCTGATAGTGACACTTTTTTATGTCCTTCAAAGAACAGAGGCCAAGACTTGAGTGAAAACCTCATAACTTGAATCTCCTCCATGACTTTTGATCCATTATGATTCTGTTTTTGTAATGCGCTGAAGTTCACAGCCGCTGTACAAGTGTACCAAGTGCATAACAAACAGTTTGATATTGTTTTCATATCACAGGAATGGTATTTGCTAAGGTGTCTTAGCAGAAATAAAATTACTGCATACAGTTTGTTGTAAATTAAAATTGTTTTTTTTTTTTGTAAATATTTGAAATGTTTCATGTTTTCACAGTTTGGGATTATCTAAGGTGAAAAGCATTTTAGTTTAATTAAGTTTTTCTGTAATTAAACTGAGACTGCATATGATTACAATTTAGAACTGATTATTTTGTTTTCTAAGTCTTCGGAATGTTGACTAGATCACTTGTCTGCAGGCTGCAGTGAGCGATTATATGCTTTAATTAATAGATTTGAGCGGAAAAATGTGTACAGTACACAGAGGATTGTGGATAAGTCTGAATATTTCTAGATGAGCCAAACATATATCTACAATGTGTATTTCTGTCTGGGAAAAATGAAAGTTTAGTTCTCCAGTATCTGCATTCATAGTATGTCAAAACCTGGGAGTAGAGGATGGGAGGTGGGGCCAAGCTGAGCTGTGTGTCTGAATAGAAGCAAAACAGCCTGGCTTGGGACCGAGCATGTACAAGTGCCCCCAAAGGAAGTTGCTTGCTATGGTAGGCACTTGGCAGGGGAAAGAAGCCAGGAGCACTGGCCAGGGACCCCAGAAGATTATGATCAAGGCCTTGATGATGATTAAAACCATTGCACAAAGGATGTAAGTATAACATGTTTATTGTTTTAATTTAAAAAGGAAAAAACTGTTTAAATCTTTACAATCACTTTAACCAGGCCATTTTTTTGCTATTGAGCACTGCGCTATTTCAACTGGTAATTGCAGGGTCATGCAACACTGTACCCAAACAAGATTTATGTCCTTTTTTCACACAAATGGAACTTTCTTTTGTTGGTATTTGATCACCACTGGGTTTTTTTATTTTTTGTGATATGAACGAAAAAAGACTGAAAAGTGTGAAAAAAAAGATATTTTCTACTTTTGGTTACAAAAATTATCCAATAAACTCAAAGTTAGTCATACATTTCCATCAAAATGTTTTCTGCTGCATGTCTTTAGTAAAAAAAAATCCCAATACATGTATATTAATTGGTTTATGTAATAGTTATAGCGTCTACAAACTATGATATATATACTGGAATTTATGCAGTTTTTACTTTCTGACTGCCTATCACATTTCTTGAGGTGCTAAAACACCAGGGCAGTACAAAGACCCCCCAAATGAACCCCTTTTGGAAAGTAGACATCCCAAGGAATTTGCTGGGAGGCATGTTGAGTCCATGGAAGATTTTATTTTTTGCCACAAAAGTTTGAAAAATTACAATTGTTTTTACATAAAGTTGTGGCTTAAATTATATATTGCTCACGTATGCCATAGCTATATGTAGAATAACACCCCAAAACACATTCTACTACTTCTGCCGAGCATGGGGATACCACATATGAGAGATTTTTTGGCAGCCTATTCACATACACGCCCCCAAAATCCAATGACCACTTTAAGGCTTTCAAAGGGCATATTTCCTCATATCACTTCTTCCCTCCCTTCCACTTCCTACCTATCACAGTTTCGGAGCCCCTAAAATGCCAGGATAGTACAAACACCCCCAAAATGACCCCTTTTTGGAAAGTAGATAATCCAAGGAATTTGATAAGAGGCATGGTGAGTATTTGTCAGATATCATTTTTGACACAGGGTTTTGAAAAAGAAAAAAATAGAAAAGAAAAAATAAATTTCTGTTTTCTTTCTTAATTTTTCAAAAACTTGTGGCAACAAATGAGATCTGCAAAACCTCACCATGCCACTTAGCAAATATCTTGGAGTGTCTACTTTCCATAAAGGGGTCATGGGGGGGGGGGAATTTTAGGGCCAACATTAGAAGCTTATGCCAGACATCACCCACTCTTATAACCACTTGAAGAACAAGCCACTTTTTGTTTACCTAGAAAACAACATTGAACCTCCAAACATATATTTAGTGAAAGCAATGGTCCTAAAAAATACAATGTTGGGTGTTGCAATTTTTTATGTCACACAGTATTTGCGTGACGATTTTTCAAATACTAATTTGTTGGAATAAATACACTTTTTGAATCTTAATGCACAAAAACAGAGTATATTGCAAATTTTTTGATAAAGTATAAAAGGTGGTGCTATGCCGAATAAATAGATACCAAACATGCCCATGCAATGGAAACAAACTACGTAAATTT